>NW_028318847.1:1935000-1970000 GCF_062004578.1 Staurois parvus | reverse complement strand
AACAAACCAGTATTGTGCTGAGCACATGCTGGTGGGATTTGAAATACCAATTTTCCCAAAAGACAGCAATGAGGCACAGTGACTAGTGTTGGAAGAGTCTGGAACCCTGGGGTCTGAAGTATTATTTACTTAATTCTTTACGTTTTTCAAGCTTTAGTTTTTGAGTAGGTCTACGTCAAAAAAATCCCCCCATATATCTGTTTGATTCACACATCAAGTCTTAACCTCTCTAAAATGCATGCAGAGTGGCATCTGTGTGCTGCATTTTATTCAGTAAAGCGTTGCAAAAAGTTGCTTGATCTGAAGTTCTAAAAAAAAGGGGTGCATTGCAAGTAGGTTTTATTGTCAAAGCTCAATTGAACAGGATGAAGTTA
Source organism: Staurois parvus (assembly GCF_062004578.1). Classification (NCBI taxonomy): domain Eukaryota; kingdom Metazoa; phylum Chordata; class Amphibia; order Anura; family Ranidae; genus Staurois; species Staurois parvus. Next base: position 1,969,626 of record NW_028318847.1, on the reverse strand, counting down.
CAAGCTGATTGGCTACCATGCACAGCTGCACCAGATTCTGTGAGCATCAGTTTTATTGCACATGACAAAAATGTACTCAGTCCTATGACAGTCACCGGCTCTCTGCTCTTCCCCTCCAGCGCTCACTGAAGCTCTGGGTTGTGGAGGGGGCGGGATAGTCTGTCTCAAGCTCTCAGCGGCACACAGAGACTGAGCCAGCTGCCAGTCCAGACGTCTGGGTGGATCACGACTTTAAAGCCAGGATCTTTCCAGAGCCTGGACCAACTGAGTGATGTCAGCCAACAGCGGGCTTTATCCCACTGTTGGCTGAAAACAGGTCATAGGAGTGCAGAACAAAGTGCATTCCTGCGATCCAAAAGAGCTTTAGCCATACTTCTCCTTTAATCCTCATTGTACAGTGATAAATGTGGTTGCTAATGCTTTAGCAAAACTGGTAATCGATGATTTCTTGATGACTTCTCTGCTTGGCTACCCTACTTTCTCTTCTCTGAAATACCCACTATCATTCTTGGAGATTTTAAACATCCCCAATAATGTGAACAACCTGAGTACATCCTAACGCTTCATGCTAACCTCCTTTTTTACCTTAACACAATGGATACAGTCCTCCACTCACTCTCACTTTAGCCATTGGTGTCGTGCTTAGAGCCATGTTAAAGTTCAAAAGACATGAAGGAAGCTCAAGGCCAGACAGAATGGCCTCCATGTAGTCCCATGCCAATCTGTCAAAGGCCTTCTCAGCGTCTAGAGAGAGGAAGAAGCCATATTGCTTTTTCTGTGTCAACCAATGAAGAATATCGATTGCCCTGATCGTATTGTCTCTAGCCTCTCTACCGGATACAAACCCCACCTGATCAGTAGAGATAATAGGGTCTATGATACGCAGTAAACAATTCGCCAGTATTTTGGCAAAAATCTTTAAATCAACGTTCAATAGGGAGATCAGACGATAGTTCGCTCGCGATGTCTGGTGTTTGTTTCTTTCAGTATCAGCGGAATATGGGCTTCAGAAAGATGGCGCATGTACTGTCCTGGGGTATCTAGCGAATTGAAGGCCTTCAGGAATGGGTGTGCTAGGATGTCACTGAAAGATTTGTAATATGTGGTTATAAAGTCCATCTGGGCCGGGACTTTTACCTGGTTTTAGTTGTGAAATGGCCTGTTGCAGTTCTGCCAATGTCAAAGCTCCATCTGATTCTTTTGATTGTGATTGGGAAATAGAGTTAGGAAGGTATTGGGCGAGAAAAGTCTGGATAATGACCTTACATGGTCTGGCGTCCCCTGTCGATTTTGGTGAAAAGGGTAGGTTGTACAGGGTGGTATATTTCTCGAATTCGGCTCCGATATCCACAGAGGTTTTAAGTAAGAGACCTTGTTTGAAGTTTAGTTGATGAATGGTGCGAGCTGCTTTTTTAGATTGCAAGTTCTGGGCTAAAAAGCTGCCTCTCTTATTTCCATGTTCATAAAAGAGTTTGAGTTAAAGTAAAATTGCGCTTTTTTTATCCCCACTATGTCTCGAAGTTGTTTGCGTGCCTGGTCAAGTTCGGTCGCAAAATTTACAGCCTTAGAACGTTTATGTGAACATTCCAGTTTACGTACTTTTTGAAGTATAGAAGTAAAAGATGCCTCAGCTATGCGTTTCCGAGAGGCAGAGAAGGAAAGCAGGAGCCCACGTAACACACATTTGTGTGCTTCCCATTGAATGAGAGGAGTCGTTTCCGGGGATGTATTTTCCTTAAAATAATTGGTCAGAAATTCATGAATTTGGAGGGTAACGAATAAGTCTGTGAGGAGAAAGGGATCTAATCTCCATGTTTTGGATGCGAGTGGGGCATCGGGAAGATGTAGGGTCATCCTAATCGGGTGGTGGTCAGAAAGAATCATTGGTTCAATAGAGGCCGATTTCAGTGTGTGTAAGTCTTTTTGTAAAATTCTGGAATGAGGTTTGTGAGGTGCTGAAAAAAAAAGGTGTAGTCTTATCAGAGGGGTGTAGAGTACACCATGTATCATGGAAGAGAAGGTCATTCAGTTCAATTTTAATCTCTTTAAGTGCTCGGAAGGGTTTAGATGAGAAGCCTGTCGAGGTGTCTTCTAAGGGATTCAGAGCTACATTAAAATCGCCTCCAAGAATGAAGATACCAGATTGGAATGTGGCAAGAGTTCTGGAGATTTTACAGAAAAAGCTCACTTGTGCCGTGTTGGGGCTGTAAATATTGGCTAAAGTGAGCAGTTTCTTGTAGCGGGTGCCTTTAAGGAAGAGGAACCTTCCCTCTGGATCCTCGAGAAATTCAGTAATTGTAAGCGAGAGTGTTTTGGAGATCAAAATGGACACACCTTTTGCTTTTACCTCTGTGTTAACTGAATGGTATACGGTTGGGTAATGGACATTGGAAAATTTAGGGATATGATCAGCACGAAAACTAGTTTCTTGGATGAAAAGCACGTCTGCTCGTAGGCTTTTCATGTAAGTCAGGATTTGCGAACACTTCTCAGGTATATTTAGGCCTCTCACGTTAAGAGATGCCACAGAAAGTGTATGGTGGGCTCGTACAGATGTGCGTTTAGTAGACATTGTTTTGTATGGGAGAAAATGTACTGCTCCAAGTCTAAACTTACGGCAGATGGGAAGAGAAGAAAAAAAAAAAAAAAAAAAAAAAAGAAGAAAAAGGGGGGGGGGGGGGGAGAGAGAGAGAGAGGAAAAAGTAGAAATAGGAATGAAAAAGAGAAAAAAGGGAAAAAGAGTCAAGAAATCAGGAAACAGTAAAGGTGAGAAGTATTAGGCGTTCGCAATCAAAACCATACAGATGTGGTGGTATGTGTTCCTAAAACTTCTCTAATGAAGCAAACTCCAGAGACAGAGTAGTCCAGCTACACCATCCTGTATTAAGAGCCTGATGTGTTGATGAGGTACTCGATGTATTGTGTGTGGATGTATAGTTCAATTTGGAAATGTATCGGACCCAGAGGCGGCCACAATGGGGGGCCGCAGAATAGTCCCAGGAAGATCGTCAAGGACCCACTAGGTGTCAAGCGGTTGGAAAGTGTGTATGAGATAACATAAAAATAGTGCAGCACTAAGAGTAGTGATCATAAAGCAGATATGAGTCCACTATAACTCCTGGTCATAAGAACGTATCCAGTGACAAGTAGGGATTCAAAGTTGGTGATCCGTGTGGAAACGGCTGAAAAACGCACTCACCAGAAAAAAGACATCAACGCAATGTGTATCCAGAGCTCGTGGGTCCTCAATCCAAAAGGAAAATGAAGCAGAGGAAAAAATATTTAGCAGAAAATAAGACTTAATCCCCTACAAAACCTATTGTAGGTTAATCCCCTACAAAAATAATGAGGAATATACCTCTGAGTCAAACAAACTAAAAAAACACCTGGAGCACATAGAGAATGAACAAAAGAATAAAAAAAGAAAAAAGTATCAATGTGATCTAAATGATTACCAGTCTAAACTGATCTTTAAATGGCAAGAGGATCCTCAAGAGGATATGCAGATACCTTTAACAGCACCTGCACCTAGGTCCCCTAGACCACCTATACCTAAGCCATCGTTCTCGAAAGGGAAAAATAAAAATAAAAATAGAAATGGTAACAATAATATGAATGATTATCAGATCAAAACCTCTAATAGGTTTGAACCAATATCCAATTTACCTGACTCTAATGTGGGTTTTAGAGACTCTAGATGGCATCCCAATAACTACTATACGCCACAAAATTCTAATAAACCTTATCCTCTTGAGAGGAACTATCAACATAGCCCTGCTAGATCAACGCCACAGGGGGGGTATTACCGAAAGGGACCTCAAACTCAATCTAATGACAAGGGGTATTACCCCTCTCCAAGAAATCAGAAAAAGAATTATGAAAAACCATACAAAAAAAAAAAATCTTTTAATCCCCCGAAAAACCCTGCTCCTAACTATTACCCTCCAGTAACTCCTAGGGTCCATAATACTAATGATTATCATTATTATAATAATCAGGAACAACGTTTTTTAGGATCAGGCAGGATAAGAAAAAGGAGCGCAGACCAAGAGGAAAGAGGAAGAAGATTACACAGATACACAAAAAAGGAGGAAGGTATAATAGGTAAAGGCATCTTTAATCTGAGTACTACTACCCTTTCAGATAATGAACTGAAGCTCTTAGATAAAGGTTTAAAGTACACACCTGTTAGATCCCTTAACAAATTTGAGACGTTTATAGACGTACACAAATTTGCTAGAAAATTGTCCATCAAAAGACATTTTCAAATTAATCCCATTGCCAAAGAGGTAACCATGAATAAAAATAGGAATTCTTCTAACCTCAGCAATGCATCTACATTCAATCCTCCACCACAAATCAACTCTGCAGTGGGTCTCTTTAGGGATCAAACCTTGAGACTTACAGAAATTACAGATTAAAAAATTATATGCGGATGCAAATCTTAAGTGTGCAACTAAGACATTATTAGAAAAGAACGACTTGGCCATCCACCCTGCGGATAAAGGTGGAGGAATAGTAATCTTGAACAAACAAGATTACATGGAAGAAGTATACATTTTGAAAGATTCCTCCACATAGTTTCCCCTCAATCAAAATCCTATAGCGACTTTTAAGAATGCTCTGAAAGCTATCATAAAGACAGGCTTCGATAGAGATATCAACAAAAAAAGAAAAGGACTTTCTCTGTCACAAGGTACCTAGAATACCGATCCTCTATATCTTACCTAAGATCCATAAGGACCCCCTGAAACCCCCAGGAAGGCCAATAGTCAGCGGGATTAATTCCCTATGCTCGAAGATCGGGCAATATATAGACCATTATCTACAGCCACTAGTAGTCCACACCCCATCATACCTCAAGGACACTAAACAGGTCCTAAATGCCATTAAAGACGTAGTTATCACTCCATCTACAATACTGGTTACAGCAGACGTTGAATCATTGTATAGTAACATTAACCATGCAGATGGAATGAGAGCCGCAGAATGTTATCTGAGACAGCAAAGCCCTCTTGTTTTCACACACAGACTTTATTATGGAATTACTTGAATTTGCGATGGTTAAGAATTACATGTGGTTCGATGGCAAATACTATTTACAAATTAAGGGTTTGGCTATGGGGGTGAAATTCGCCCCCAGTCTTGCCAACTTATTTATGTCTTACTGGGAGGAAGAGATCATATATTCCAGGGACTGGCCAGAATTAGTCTTCTATAGGAGATACATTGACGATATTCTCTTGTTGTAGAATGGGAATATACAATTGCTTGAAAACTTTTTCATTACCTTGAATTATAATAATTACAATATCAGACTCCCCTATAATTTTAGTTATGAAGAAGTAAAGTTTTTTGGACCTTACCTTGGTGAGGGTAGGCAATAAAATTATCACCAAATCGTTTAAGTCAGCGGTTCTCAACCTGGCGGTCGCGACCCCTTTGGGGGTCGAACGACCATTTCCCAGGGGTCGCCTAAGACCATCGGAAAACATATTTCCGATGGTCTTAGGAACCGAGACACCGCTGCTGTCTCCGGCGATGTGTGGGCGGGATGATATGCTGCCCCTGTCACCGCCTCCTCGCCGCTGATTGGCCACAGGAACTGTAGCTCAGGAGAGGCACACAGGCGGCCAATCACCGGCGAGAAGGTGGAGCTTGGAGAGGAGGAGCTGAGCGGCAGCGCGCGGAGATCGAAGAAGATTGAGGGAGCTGCAGGAACGAGTGAAGAGAGAGGCCAGAGAAGACAGCTGACAGGTAAGTGCAAATTTTGCTGCTGCAGCCAGGTATGCAGGCTGTAGATCGGAGAGGGAGAGAGCGAGCCCAGGCTGGAGCAGGAGTCAGCAAGGTAAGTATCATTGGTGTCAGTGGAAGGGATAGTGCCCCATCATTTGTGTCCCTAATACCAACGATGGGGCACTATTCCTCCCCCCACTGACGCCAACGATGGGGCGCTATTCCTCCCCCCACTGACGCCAACGATGGGGCGCTATTCCTCCCCCCACTGACGCCAACGATGGGGCGCTATTCCTCCCCCCACTGACGCCAACGATGGGGCGCTATTCCTCCCCCCACTGACGCCAACGATGGGGCGCTATTCCTCCCCCCACTGACGCCAACGATGGGGCGCTATTCCACCCCCCACTGACGCCAACGATGGGGCGCTATTCCTCCCCCCACTGACGCCAACGATGGGGCGCTATTCCTCCCCCCACTGACGCCAACGATGGGGCGCTATTCCTCCCCCCACTGACGCCAACGATGGGGCGCTATTCCTCCCCCCACTGACGCCAACGATGGGGCGCTATTCCTCCCCCCACTGACGCCAACGATGGGGCGCTATTCCTCCCCCCACTGACGCCAACGATGGGGCGCTATTCCTCCCCCCACTGACGCCAACGATGGGGCGCTATTCCTCCCCTCACTGACGCCAACGATGGGGCGCTATTCCTCCCCTCACTGACGCCAACGATGGGGCGCTATTCCTCCCCCCACTGACGCCAACGATGGGGCGCTATTCCTCCCCCCACTGACGCCAACGATGGGGCGCTATTCCTCCCCCCACTGACGCCAACGATGGGGCGCTATTCCTCCCCCCACTGACGCCAACGATGGGGCGCTATTCCTCCCCCCACTGACGCCAACGATGGGGCGCTATTCCTCCCACTGCAAAATTACAGTTATGAAGTAGCAACGAAAATAATTTTATGGTTGGGGGTCACCACAACATGAGGAACTGTATTAAGGGGTCGCGGCATTAGAAAGGTTGAGAACCACTGGTTTAAGTCGTCAGATCGGAACAGTTACATTCCGTTGGATAGTTGCCATCATCCCAGTTGGCTTGCAAATATCCCCAAAGGACAATTGCTAAGACTGAGAAGAAACTGTACAAACACCTCAGATTTTCAGACACAAGCTAATATTCTTAAAGAACGATTTTTGGAGAAGGGCTATAATGGGGTGTCTCTAGATAACACTCTCACAGAAATCACCCAGATTAGTCAGGAGGAACTTCTAGGTATTAGTTCTAAGAAAGTAAATGACATGTTTGTCCGTTTATTACTACCTTCTCGGTTCAACATAGAGCAGTCAAATATATCAAGAAAAATTGGAATATATTAAAATCAGACCCAGTTTTGAGTAACATACTTCCTGATACACCTGAGGTAATTTTTCGGAGACCTGCCATCCTTAGAGATAAAATATCTCCTAACATTATTAACCCTCCTGTTAAATCACTCACACTGTTTAATATGAAAGGATTTTACCCCTGCAATAGGTGTATTGCCTGTAAATGCAATGGAAGTAGAAAGAAGAAAATCAATTCCTATTGTTCCAGTCCAACACATAAATGGAGGACGGAGCCATGCACATGCGCCCTAATCATTGCACATTGGCGCATATGAAACCGTGCATGCGTCATTATGCCTATATATATGCGCCTATTTGCGTCATCACGCCAATGGTTCCATACCTCTGAAGATGTGCGTGCGCACGTAACGCGTAAGGAGGAGCCTGGACGTCGAGACGCTACGCCGCCGGAGCCACGTGGAGGCCCGGCGGCCATCATTCAGAGTGTCAGGGTTAGTTTGTCTTGCTGACACATCTTGATGATACCTGCCTACTTTGAATTGGATGCTATTTGCTCTTTAATAAAGCTGCTTTTTATATAATCTACTACACTATGGGTGTCCTTCCCTAAACTCCCTTGAGGAGCTTTTCGCTTGCAGAACCCTAATCTTGGAATCCTATACCTAACTGGGAAGAGGAGGATCTGTTGCTGCATCCATAGAGGAGGGACCCACTTTTCCTGTAACCGGACCAGCTTCATTTTCCTTTTGAATTGAGGACCCACGAGCTCTGGATACACACTGCGTTGATGTGTCTTTTTTCTGGCGAGTGCGTTTTTCAGCCGTTTCCACACGGATCACCAACTTTGAATCCCTACTTGTCACTGGATACGTTCTTATGACCAGGACTTATAGTGGACTCATATCTGCTTTATGACCACTACTCTTAGCGCTGCACTATTTTTATGTTATTCTGTTTTAAGTATATATCGGTTGCTTAGAGTGCTTAGCCGCTTTCAGGACTAGCGCTCACTGTTTTTTTCCCTATTTGTGTATAAGATAAGGTCCAATGGAAGGTGGCAATGACACACGGAGACAGGTGGATGTTGGCAAATTTTGTAAGGAGAGGTGTTCAGTTCCAATATGTCTAGTTGTATGTTGTACTGTCTTGGGAAGGCATTGAGGTGAGGCTATGCAACAGGATGTGGCATAGTCATACAGTTATAACACTATAGCAGGGGCGGACTGACCATTTGGCACTGCCCGAGGGCCTGGGGTCAGTAGGGGGCCCCATGAGATGCCCCTGGTACCTTTTTCATAGGCTTTTTTGAGTTTGGGCAAGGACACAGGGGCCCCATGATCCCCTATTGCCCGGGGGCCCCATGAGTTGTCAGTCCACCCCTGCACTATAGTATCACAAGGTAAGCAGTATACATTAATAGTAAGTTTCAATCTCTAGTTGTTCATAAGTCATATAGTGCGGTCAAAGAAGACAATGCGAAAAGGTCTCCTTATACTGTCAGTTCAGACAGAAGATATTACCTTTATATGAAACCATGCAGGGAATTATCAAATACATAGTGCTTTAATATGCAGGAATGCAGGCCGAGGTCCAACCATCTGGTTAAACTACGTTTCTGCAATCCTGATATAAGAGAAATATTGGCCCCAACCGAGGCGTACTACGCTGTGCAACAAACCACTACGACGGATGTGGTCGCCCTCCGAGGTTGTGATAAGCCGCTGAAGAGGCATCGTGGAACTGTGGCCTGTTGAGAGTGTGGTCCAAAATAATCTAACTACATGTATTTAAAACTAGCACAACCTTAAAGTGAACCGGTAGTATGTATAACATTTAGGGAAATCGTATGCCTTAGACATAACTTAACACCTTGTCCAAGGGCAGTTAGGAGGTTTGCATTTGAAAAGGACTTGGAACCTAGGTTTCTAAGGTATTCACACCCAATATTGGGAAGAATGTAAAGGCAGCCAAAATATGAGGGGAGAGGGAGGTGCTGCATAAGGGATAGTGGGGGGAGGGAAGAGGGTATTAGTGCATTGCATATAATATTTCAAGTGTTGAATCATAGATCTGGGTACATTCATGAACGTGGAGGAGAGCATTATGTTCAAGGAGAGGTTCCTATGAGCTCATATGTAGTCAAGAAGCTTGTGAGGAGACATTATGGGCAAGATATGTATCGGGGTATGGCATGGTCACATAACAGCACCAAAGAACCGCAATATAAACATGAAATAAGAGATATAGAGCTCATTCTGGAATATCTCATGGGCCATAGAGTACGTTCCTAAGGGGCAATTCAAGAAGGCCTCAATAAACCGTATTGTTGCAAACACAAGATCACAGTCACATGAGATTCCCTGTTTAAGGACACCAATTGCAAAATGCATTGAGATTCACTGACTCAGGTGTCTGTCAAGGGAAATAAGCAGTCTGTATCCCTGGATCTCAAGCAAATAAAAACTCTGGTCTCAGCCGAGGCTACCAGTATAATGCAGTAGGCCATTACTGACCAATCAAACGAACTCCAGAGCCGGTAAGATTATGAACCGCGGCTCTATTAGCACAGTTACCATGCAGCCTGCAGAGAACAAGAGCTAGTATAATCTCAGTATCTATATTCAAAATTGGTGAACACATATAATGGACAGATAGTATACACAAGAGATAGGACAGTCTAATGCAATACACATACCCTAGCAACTTGTCCCAAGGTGGATAGAAGGTTTTCCATTGAAGGTGAAGTGGAACCAAGGTTTAGAGAAAAATCGTGTGATATATTAGATCAGGTGTGAAAGTAGCCATAGAATGGGGAAATGGTAATGCACTGGTGTGGGCAGAAGGGGGAACGGAGAAGTGTCATTCATGGCCTGCCTTGCGATGAGCTGGAGAGGCTGGAAGACTGTCCCCAATGATGAGCCTTCATCGTACAGGAGAGGACAAGGTGAGGGGAGATGGTCTGCATTGCCTGACTCCTCCAGGATGTCCAGCAGATTGGACCTCCATTGGGTCTTCATCTGTCTGGGATGGGAGGTGGGATTCGCCGGACCAATTGGGTATTTCTACTATTGGGATATCAAGAGCCTCACAAAATGGTGCAATATCTACCGGGAATCTGAGGAGAGCTGATCGCCCCATGTGTGTTGCTGAGAGGCCAAATGGGAATCTCCAGCGGTAAGCAATGCCCCTGGAACACAGTAGATCCAATAAAGGGCGTAAGTCCTTTCTGCGTTGCAAGGAAAGATGGGAGAGATCCTGAAATAATTTGATTTCTGCTCAATTATATATCACGCGGTTTCGATCTCATGCTCTGCGCAAAATTTCTTCTTTAAAGTAGGAAGTCAACTAAGCAGCAAATTATATCTCTCAGGGAGTCAGTATCTCTGCCTCTAGGACGAAGAGCCCTATGGAGGTGTTCAAACTCAATTGGAGATTCCTGTAGTCTTTACAAAAGATCATTGAAAATAGTTAAGAGCATTTGGGTGAGTTGGCCGGATTCAAATTTCTTGAGGGACACCACGTACCCTTAAATTATGTCGTCTTCCCCTGTTGTCCAGGTCCTTGATATGACAATCAAGCTCTCTTAGATGCATGGTGTGTGTATCTACCAGCTTGCGCATATCATGGATGGCAAGGTCTTGTATGGTAACTTTGTCCTCCACTGCTTCAAGCCTTTGGGCCACAGCTTGCATGTCGATATGTAACTCAGCGATTACTGCAGAGAGAGTCTCTTTAATATCTGATGCTACGGCTTTCAAATCCCCTATAGTGAGAGGGGAGGTTTCAGAATGGCAGGCTGTGGGTGCTGCGGCTGGTCTTCTGCTCTGTAAATGAGACGCTCCAAATGTGGCGGAGAAGCAGGGGCAGAGGCCTCAGTGTATTCTGGGGTCTGGGACCGGAATAACTCCAGAATGCTGTGACTGGCAGGACCGCTCGGCTGGCGAGGAGATCTCGAACATGGGGCAGCGGGTCTCTTATCCGCTTTCCCCATATCAGCGGTGTCTCTCCTTGTTAGTATCACGTATTTCCACCTCCGTGTGTCAGGGCTCCAGGAACTAAGCTGCCATTTTTTCTGGGCTCAAGCTAAGCCCCCCAGCAATTATAAAACTTGTAAATTATATCTCCAGAAAGGCCAGGGGCCCAAATGTAGGCCTCAGAGTGCATGAGGAGGCAAGTGAGCACAGGGGCTGAGAATGGGCAGACTCCCCGGATTGCCAGTTACAAGGCCCTTCAGGGGGGGTGCAAGGAGCGCCTCTGTATCCCCCAGGTGTCTGTCCACTGTAATTATATGGCCTTCAAGCCTAGTGGGGGCCGCAATATGGCTTGCTGCTGTGGGTGAGCCTCAAGGCCTGTATCCTAGGCCATATCCCTGGGTCTGGGGGGGGGGGGGGCCCGATGGGCCGGGGAGGGTCACTTGATGGTCCGGGTGGGGGGCGGTGATCAACAATCACCCCCTCCCACCACAAACCACACTCACCCGGCTCCTGGACGGGCGCGAGTCCACGGCTTCAGCAGGCCGCAATACTCCGCTGCCATGGAGGGGAGTCGAAATCACTCGGCACCCCTCCGCTGTGTACCTGCAGGTTCAGCGGGACTACTGGCTGGTTCCTCGAGTCCGCTGCCACCTGGATGGCAGTGGATTGCAGTGGAGTCTGCAGGAGCTCCGGGTTATGCGGCCGGTCCGGTCGTCATGTTGGACACGCCCCTCAATACTTTTACTACTTGACCTCTCTGCAGCTTTTGATACTGTTGACCACCCCCTAAAAAAAAAAAAAAAAAAAAAAAAAAAAAAAAAACACAACACACAACACTCCACTCTGAGACTTTGCTCTCTCCTGGTTCTCCTTCTACACATCGCAGCGCTCCTTCAGCATTACCCACAGTTGTGTTCAAAATAATAGCAGTGTGTTGAAAACAGTGAATAAAGCTCAAAATCCTTCTAATAGCTTTTATTTCCATACACACAAATGCATTGGGAACACTACACATTCTATTCCAAATCAAGACATGAAGAAAAATATATCAAAATTTGTGTCGTTCCTCTAAAAAAAATTGGAGAAAAGTGAATATTAGACTGTTCAAAAAAATAGTGTTTGTATTCTTCTTTACAAACTCAAACATTCACTATATAAACTGAAAAATGTTTGAAGATTTTGCTTTCCTTCGAATCACTTAATATTTAGTTGTATAACTACTGTTTCTGAGAACTGCTGTACATCTGTGTTGCATGGAGTCAACCAACTTCTCGTACCTGTGAACAGGTATTCCAGCCCAGGATGATTGGACTACATTCCACAGTTCTTCTCTATTTCTTGGTTTTGCCTCAGTAACTGCATTTTTGATGTCACCCCACAAGTTTTCTATTGGCTTAAGATTCGGGGATTGGGCTGGCCACTCCATAACGTCAATCTTGTTGGTCTGGAACCAAGATGTTGCACGTTTACTGGTGTGTTTGGGGTCATTGTCTTGTTGGAACACCCATTTCAAGGGCATTTCCTCTTCAGCATAAGGCAGCATAACCTCTTCAAGTATTCTGATGTATTCAAACTGATCCATGATCCCTGGTATGCGATAACTAGGCCCAACACCGTAGTATGAGAACATCCCCATATCATGATGCTTTCGCAACCATGCTTCACTGTCTTCACAGTGTACTGTGGCTTGAATTCAGTGTTTGGGGGTCATCTGACAAACTGTCTCCAGCCACTAGACCCAAAAAGAACAATCTTACTTTCATCAGTCCACAAAATGTTGCGCCATTTCTCTTTAGGCCAGTCAATGTGCTCTTTGGCAAATTGTAAACTCTTCAGCATGATTTTTTCAACAGTGGGACTTTGCGGGGGCTTCTTGCAGATAGCTTGGCTTCACACAGGCATCTTCTAATTGTAACAGTACTCACAGGGAACTTTAGACCTTCTTTGATCTTCCTGGAGCTGATTGTTGGCTGAGTCCTTGCCATTTTGGCTATTCTTCTATCCATTCAAATGGTTTTTCGCTTTCTTCCACGTCTTTCAGGTTTTGGTTGCCCTTTTAAAGCATTTGCGATCATTTTAGCTGCACTTCTTTATATGTTTTCCCCTCTCCAATCAACTTTTAAAATCAAGGTACGCTGTTCTTCTGAACAATGTCTGGAATGACCCATTTTCCTCAGAATGTCAGAGAGAAATGCACTGTAACCAGCATGTACAACATTTGCTGCCTTCCTTCCTTAAATAAGGGCAATAATTGCCACCTGTTTTTCAAAGAATGAATGACCTCACTAATAGAACTCCACACTTTCAATTAGTGATTCAATTACACAGAATCAGCAGCATGCATGTCATGACTGTTGGGTCTGTTGGATTTCTATTACACCTGCTAGTAAATTATTTGCCATGTAGAAATATCATTACTACCAAAAACAGTGATTGATCAGGTTAGTAATGTCTGACTGCTATTATTTTGAACACAACTGTATAACTGTCTCCTGCTCTAAACTTCCTCTTTCTCTAGGGGTCCCTCATGGTTCTGTCCTTGGACCCCTTCTTTTCTCCATCTACACCTCCTCCCTTGGTCACTTGATAAACTCCCATGGCTTTAAGTACCATCTCTGTGCTGTTGACACACAAATCTATCTTTCTACTCATCACCCAGGGGAGGACTGACCATTTGGAAACTCGGGCACTGCCCGAGATCAGTAGGGGACCCCATGAGATGCCACTGGTACCTTTTTCAAAGCCTTTTTAGAGATTGGGCAAGGACACAGGGGCCCCATGATCCTCTATTGCCCAGGGGCCCCATGAGTTGTCAGTCCGCCCCTGTCCTCACCTCACCCCTTCAGTCTCATCTCGCATTACTAACTTATTAAGTGATATATCAGCATGGATGTCACTCCACTTCCTCAAACTAAATCTTTCCAAAACTGAGCTCATACTAGTCCCTCCAGCCCTTGCCCCCACCCCTGACTTCTCCATCAAGATCAATAATACAACCATCAGTCCCCCCCCTAATGCCAGGGTACTAGGTGTAATCCTGGACTCCCATCTGTCCTTTCAGCCGCAATACCAATCACTGTCCAAATCTTGTAGACTTCACCTCCGCAACATCTCCAAGATATGCCCGTTTTTAACTTCTGAAATCACTAAGCAACTTATTCACTCCCTTGACTATTGTAACTCCCTCCTCATTGGCCTACCTCATCGCAGGCTATCCCCTATTCAGTCTATTATGAATGCTGCTGCCAGACTCATCCACTTTACTAACCGTTCCATATCTGCCATCCCTCTCTGCCAATCGCTCCACTGGCCTCCCATTGCCCAACGAATAAAATTCAAAACATTAACAATAACATATAAAGCCATTTATAACTGTGCCCCAAATTACATCACCAATCTTATCTCCAAATATCACCCAACCCGTACTCTCCGCTACTCCCACCACCTCTTCCCATGCTTGTCTCCAGGACTTCTATAGAGCCTCCCCCATTCTCTGGCATGCTCTACCCCAATCTATCAGACTATCGCCTACTCTGCCCACTTTTAGGCGATCTCTGAAAACCTCTCTTTAGGGAAGCCTATCCCGCCTTCAGCTAAAAAACTGAATCTTCTATTCCTCCTGTATAAATAAATCTAAAATTCTGAATAATAGTTTTTGTTTTTCTTTTAACTGCTTTCCCTCCACCCTATAGCAGATATACTGCTACAGGGCGGCAGGGGTGCAAAAAAATCACTTATGTGATCTTGCATTTCCGGGTAGGGCACGCGCCCTACCTGCGCCGCTATTTGCAGCTTCGGCTGTCAATCTCCGGGTCCCAGCCGGTGATTACTCACCGACATCCAGTGATCGCTCAGCATTACTGATGGAGGGAGAGAGCTGTATGTAAATACAATTCTCTCCCCTGTCCGCTCCTGCGCACTGCTTTGTATGGCTCTGCATAGCAGAACCATACATAGCAGTGTGCCTACAGATGAAAGCACACACACAGCTTACAGTAAAACAGCACACAGCTAACCCTTTGATCGCCCCACATGTTAACCTCTTCCTGCCCAGTGCCATTAATACAATGTCAGGACTTTTTATTAGCACTGATCACTGTATTGGTGTAACTGGAGATGTCAGTGACACCAAGTCACCTCCCTACTCCCCAGTGTCAGAATGCCCACCGCAGTCCTGCTATAAGTCGCTGATCACCACCATTACTAGTAAAATAAATAAATCCCAGTATATATACACCGCAATTTGTAAAAAGTTATATCCTTCAGGTAAACTAATTTACACGTATTGGGATTGTTTTTAGCAGACATGTAGCAGAATACATTTTGGCCTAAATTTGACAAACTTATTTTTTTTAAATTTTTAATGGGGACATGTTTAATAGAAAGACAAAAATATTGTTTTTCTCTCAAAATTGTTGTTTTTTTTTTATAGCACAGAAATTAAAAAAAAAAAAAAAAAAAAATCAAAAGAACAAAAAAAACAAAAAAAAAAAACAAAAAACGCATAGTCGATCAAATACCACCGAAAGAAAGCTCTATTAGTGGGGGGGGGGGGGGGGGGAAGGACAGGCATTTAATTTGGATGCAGCATTGCATGACCACGCAATTGTCAGTTAAAGTAACACAGAGCCGTAGCGCAAGAAATGGCCTGGGGGGGGGGGTTATATCCTCTGGAGGGCAACAAGTGGTTAATTAGAATTCCAAGCCCAACTTTGGGTTCTCCCAGTGCTCCTCCTCTATGAAGAGGTCCCCTGACAGTATTTTATTAGATATTTATATATTTTTAACCTTTTCCAGATATCTTTAGACCAGTTACATGACATGCAGGGTTCTCCTTTTTGAGATCTTTTCAGCAGAGAGTCCACAATGATGAAGACATAATTATACATTATGGACAAGGTGTTCTGGTTGCAGAAGTAGTTAAAAAAAAAAAAAAAAAATATGAAACCTCCTCAAATTTAGCTAAACGTGGGGCTTTAAACACAAACTGGATCACAGTTGTAAAAAAATGCAGTCAACAGCAAGTTTACTTGTTCTTCAAGTTTGCCTGCCTCCACTCATATGCAGTCCTATGTTAACTACTCTATAAAAACAAAAAACAGAAGACATACACTCACCGGCCACTTTATTAGGTACACCCGTTTAATTGCTTGGTAACACAAATTGCTAGTCACATGGCAGCTACTCAATGCATTTAGGCATCTAGACATGGTGAAGACAACTTGCTGAAGTTGAAACTGAGCATCAGAATGGGGAAGAAAGAGGATTTAAGTTACTTTTAAAGTGGCATGGTTGTTGGTGCCATATGGGCTGGTCTGAGTATTTCAAAAACTACTGATCTACTGTAATTTTCATGCACAACCATCTCAAGGGTTTGCAGAGAATGGCCCGAAAAAAAGAAAATATCCAGTGAGCCTCAGTTTTGTGGATGAAAATACCTTGTTGATGTCAGAGGAGAATAGGCAGATTGGTTCGAGATAATAGAAAGGCAACAGTAACTCATGTCAAAATGGGCCAAAATCTCTGAGGAATATTTCCAACACCTTGTTGAATCTAGGCCATGAAGAATTAAGGCAGTTCTGAAGGCAAGAGAGGTCCAACCCGGTACTAGCAAGGTGTAGCTGGGGAGTGTATATTGCCAAAGTGAGACAGTAAGGAAAAATCAAGTTACACTTACAGTAACATCTTTTCCAGTAGTCTTTCAGGACAGCACCTTGAGAGACCTAGTCTCCTTCCCACCTGAGGAAACACCTCCACCCAAAATAAAAAGCCTTCCACTCCCCTCTGACCTCAGTTCTTAAAACGTGCCTCCGGTCACCTGGGGAGACACAACTTGAGACAACATGACCATAATAAGACTCTCAAATAACCAAATATCAAACACTGGGTGGGTAATTGGTGCTGTCCTAAAAGACTACTGGAAAAGACATTACCGTAAGTGTAACTTGATTTTTCCCCTTCTGTCTTTCAGGACAGCACTTTGAGAGGATAAGCGAGTACTCATCCCTCGGGCGGGCTAACTGCTTGCAGTACCTTACGTCCAAAGGCCTGCTCCTGCACAGAGACCAGGTCGAGTCTGTAATGCGTTACAAACGTATCATAGCTGGACCAGGTTGCTGACCTGCAGATTTGTTCTGGGGAAGCACCTGCCAACTCAGCCTGGGTAGTTGCTACTGCTTGGGTGGAATGTGCCCCGATTCCTTTCCGGGACCTCTAGGCCTTCCGCTTGGTATGCCCATGCAATCGCCAGCTTTAACCATCTGGCCAGTGTTCTCCTAGGAGCTTTCTTGCCCTTCCTAATCCCCATGAAAGAAACAAAAAATAAATAAATAAATAAATAAAGACTCCGTGCTCCTGAACCCTTTCGTCTTTTCAAGGTACAGCAGCATGCACCTTCTAACATCTAACAAATGTAGTCTCTCCTGAATTTCCCCATCCGGGTCAGGAAAAAAACGAGGGTAGCACTATATCCTGCTCCCTCTGGAACTTCTGGGCCACCTTCGGAATGAAGGATGGGCTGTCCTAAATACCACTCTATCTGGAAAAATCTGTAGATAGGGGGCTCTGACTGATAGGGCTTCTAGCTCGCACACTCTCCTTGCTGTGGTAATCGCCACTAAAAAGGCCGCTTTAATTGTAAGGTCTCTTATTGGGCAGGAATCTAAGGGCTCGAATGGGGCCTTAATCAGTACTCCAAGCACTTTTGCAATGTCCCACATCGGAAAAGGTCTGGACCTTGGAGGTCTTTGCCTTGTCAGGGCCTTAACAAATCTCCCTACCAGCGCCTCCCTGGCTAAGGGTGTCTCCAAAAACACACTGAGGGCTGAAACCTGGCCCTTGAGCGTGCTGATAGAAAGTCCCTTATCCGCCCCTGCTTGCAGAAACTGCAAAACCGATACCAAGCTATGGGTCGCTACCGACGCCTCCTCGCACCAGGCCGTAAAGCAACCCCAAACCCTGCTATAAATGGCCTGGGTCTCCTCCTTCCTGCTCACCAGCAACGTAGCTACCAACCTGGTCGAAAGCCCCTTTGCTAAAAGGAGCTGTTGTTCAGAAACCAGGCCATCAGCCTTAGTCTCTCCAACCTGGGGCATAGGACCGGTCCCTGTGTCAGTAAATCCCTTCTTGGCGGTTACTCAAAGGGTGGCCGTGTGGCTAAGCTTGTTAGAATCGCAAACAATGCTCGCCGTGGCCAGAATGGGGAGATCAGGATAAGCAAGGTTCTCTCTGACCTGAACTTCCTTAACACCAGGGGAAGTAAGGGGACCGGGGGGAAAGTGTAGCACAGCGGGTAATCCCACCTCTGTCCCAACGCATGCACCGCTTCTGATCCGTCCCCACGGTTTAGGGAGAAGAACCTTGGAACCCTGTTTTTCCCCCCCGAGGCAAAAAGATCTATTTCCGGGGACCCCCACTTCCTTACGATCACCTGAAATACTTGTACCGAGAAGGGCCCCTGAACTCATTGGAGGGACCCTCCCCAGCTGACTCCTCTTCCGAATAGGAATCCGAGGGTTCCTTGTCCTCCCCTATTATGAGGAGTTCCCTGCTCCGACCTGCTGAGGCCACCGGGGGAGGGGGGGGCAAGGGGCTGACTGGGGAGTGGCTAACCTTTCCATAAGACTCTTGAAAGAGTCGAAGGTATTGGTCAGCTCCTTCACTGACCTGACCAAGTCACCCTGTTCAGGCCTCTCCTCCCTTACTAACCCCTCAATGCAAGGGCCACACAGAACCTTCCTCCAAGATTCTTTTAGCACTGACTTGCAGGACGGGCATCTGCGCTTAGGCTCCAGATGCTTAAGCTTCTCCCGGGCCTTGCCCTGAAAGACAAAAAAAAAGGGAGCCGAAAGGGACCCTGTCACCCACTGCCATTCACTGTTCCCCCCCCTCCTTCCCGGCAGGGCCTAAGGGCCTGATACCTCCAACAGGACCCCCTCCCTGCCCAAGAAGACCCTCATCACCAGAGGGTCCGGGAATACCCCAGGAGCTAGGGGCAACCAGGTAGGGGAGGACTCCTCTGAGTCACCTTACCCGAGATTGGCTGGTGCTGGTATCCCCTGGTCCCGGTGCTTCTGACATCCTTCCCAGGAGGTGGTCGCCTAGTGCAGTAGCCTGTCCCCCAGGCTGTTCCGCCCGCACCGCCATTAAAATTTTGCGCGCCGTGGTGTCTAGGGCCGCGGCCAGAAGCGGAAGCCGCGACCCTGGGAGAAGCCCAGCCCCCTCCGCCAGAAAAGCCATCCCCCGACATCCGGCCCGGCGAGTTCTACTGACCGCCAGCATGGGAGGGAGCGGGACTCCTCCCCGATCCTCGCCAGATCTCACTGCGGCCGCCCCTAACGCCCCAACTCACCGGAGGGGGGAGGGGGCGAAGAGCAGGTACGTGCTGCCCCCTGTCCCCCAGGGTGCACACTCACTGCACAGCAGCTGGCCCGGGGAGGATCGCAGCCGGACACTACAGCCTTCACTCCCTGCTGCCCTGAGCCTCCAAGGCCGACTCTCCGAACCTCGGCTCAGCCCTAACCTGTCTACCTGACAGCACCTTGAGCTTCCTCACGTGTCTATCCACAGGAGGAAACACCTGAACTGAGGTCGGAGGGGAGTGGAAGGCTTTTTATTTTGGGTGGAAGTGTTTCCTCAGGTGGGAAGGAGCTGAGGTCTCTCAAGGTGCTGTCCTGAAAGACGGAAGGGGAAAAGGACGTCTGCTAAAAAGGATGCAATAATAATAGGACACAGCCTTTAGTGTTCTTTACATGGTACACTAAAATGAATTTATAATAATTGTGTTTGTGTTTTCTGTATATTTATTAGCAAGTACTTTTTTCTACTGAAGTAAAATATGAAAAAATATTGCACATTACTATTGTGTAGTTTTTAGCTTCAAGATATACTTACCAAACAACTGATGCAACAGACACACAGACAAGCAATTGCAGCAATAAAGGTTAAGATGATATATTTCAATATCAAGACTCCAAATGTGAATTTATAGACTATATCATCACAGTCCCTATGATTATCTTGATAGATGTTAAATACCCAGATGCTTCCTAGGACAAAATGTTGGGATATTGATGAAAAACCAATGTAACATTTCCAATATTATTATTAACATTATAGTCTTATACAGAAAACACAATGTGACAAACATTTCAAATTTGAATAGGTCACTTAGTTGTAACTATGATAAACATTTGCGTGAAGACTCAGTAATAATAGATTTAGGACATTTTATCTTTTTTGGTTAGGATGAAAAAAAAGTTCTCGCCATACAATAGCAATTAGGATTTGCTTAACTTGTTCCATACTTTGGGCGTGCTAGAGAGGCCCAAACAAACATAATTGCATACTTAACGTGTGTAGTACATCCAGTCTCTCAGCCCTTTTGATGGGATTCCCCTCCTTGCCAATACACAGCAATTCTTGGCTCTGATAAATCAAAATCAGGATTGCTATGTACACAGAGCAGCTCTCTGCAGCCGCAGCTGTCAAAAAAGCAGTGTTCATCGACAACACTGTTCAGACAGGATATAGAAAGATACAAAATAATATAATGTTACTTTTGTATCATTCTGTTTGCAGATCAAAGGAATGAACTTTAACCTGCAGATGATGTCAGTTAAAGAAACCGAAGTTAAAAAAAAAAGAAAAAAAAAATGTATTCTTTATTAAATACAATGTTTCTCTGTTTAACCCATTATTAGCCCTTTTTATATTTACTCTAATTGGCCCTAATCAACTTCTTACTCTCTTTCTTCCTTCAGCTATTATTTTCCTGCTGATTCTATGCACATAGGTAAAAAAACCTTCTGTGTGCAGCAGTGCCCCCAGACCCCTTAATGCCCAAGCGATGTGTACGACAGCCTCAGCTGTCCCGAGTCTCTGCCTCCTCATTGGCTTAGACAGCAAGCAGGAGCCATTGGCTCCTGCTGCTGTCAATCACAGCCAGTCAGTCAATGAGGAGAGAGAGGAAGCAGGACAGGGCAAAGTCACAACTCAATTCACAACTTGTGTGAATGGATACACAGAGCAGTGGGTGCCCCCATAGCAAGCTGCTTGCTGTGGGGGCACCCGACAGAATGGAGGAGCCAGGAGAGCCTGTGGGGGACTCGAGAAGAGGAGAATCCAGGATGCTCTGTGGAAAACCACTGCACACAGCAGGTAAGTATAACATGTTTGTTATTTTTACACCAAAAAAAACAACAAAAAATGAACCTTTATCGCATTAAATATTAAAATTTTAGTATAAAGTTAACAGGACAAATTACAGAATAAAATGCACACTTTTTATCTGCAGTAATAAAACTTCAATTTTAACCACTTGAAGACCCACTAACATACATATACATTGCGAGTTGCAAGTGGTATACTGGAATAACTCTCGCAGCAGCAGGCATCATGCTGGTATCGTTTTTTTTCCCAGTCGGTGGCTGGCCTTTTTGTACGAGCCACTAAAGCAGCTAAATTTGCCACTGGATTGCCCTTACAGGTGTTGGGAAGGGTGGGTCACTTCTGGAAATAAACAGCAATATTTATAAATCTTGAAAGCATTTGATCACATGGATCTTGGTGTGATCAGATGCTTTTAGGGCAGTGGAGAGATAAGGTGTCTAATAGAACCCAGATCTCTCCATAAAAAGTAACTGTCAATGCTTATTGCTGTCACAAGTGAGGTTTACATTCCTTGTGTAAGCAATAAAAATTTAAAAATAAATTAAAGAAACAGTGTAAAAATAAATAAAAATTAAGCACATGTTGGTCCCGCATGTAAATGGAAATTGCACCACACATGAGGTATTGCCGTGAACGTCAGAGCAAGAGCAATAATAATTGTAGCACCAGACCTCCTCTGTAACTGTTATCTAGTAACCTGTAAAGGCTTGCCTATGGAAATGTTTAAATACCATAGTTTGGCGCCATACCACATGCATGCTGAATTTTAAAAAAACTTGACGTTTGGTATCTATTTACTTGGTGTAACATCAGATTTTATAAATCTATCAAAAATTGGGTATTGTATTTGTGTGCAATAAAAATTCATGAAAGTATTTTTTCCTACACAATTGGGTTAAAAAAAAAAAAAAACACTGTGCAAATACTAAGTGATAAAAAAAAATTGCTAAACCCACCATTTTATTCTCTAGGGCCTATGCATAAATGTGTTTGTGGATTCCAAGTAGTTTCTAGCAAAAAATACTGATTTTTAAATGTAGACAAAAATGCCAGAAAAGGCTGGGTCTAACAGTGATCAAAACAAAAGTGTGTTTTGATTAGTTTTGGTGCATTTTATTGTCTAGGGATTGCAAAAAAGAATAGAATTACTGGTAGCCATTTACAACATGATATCTGGTGGCAATTATTTTAGATATAAGAATGAATGGGCTATGGTTTAGGCCTGATTAGCATTTACAGAACCAAACTAAAGCAAAACTACACTGCATCTGAGCTCCACAAATAAACAAAATGCTATTTTATTGATTTTCATTATTCAAAGCAAATATGCCCATCTATCCAAGTCTCTATGCTTTATTTTGCTGAGAAATCACTTTGAAAAAGACCCCCTGGCAATTCTGGCTGTGGCCATCTTGAGTAAGGGAAGATGATGAAAGTAGCATTGACTTCCTGGAATCCATCTGCCTTTACTTCAGGCATACAAGCAGGAGGGCGTGCTTAGCTCACAAAAACCCTCATCCCCTCCTGAAGACTCCTGGAATGTATAACATCATGTGCCCAAGCAAGAAACCAGGAAGTAACTGAACAAAAAATAATTTAAAAAACACATGTAAAATATGATATACATTCCTATTTACTAAGGCTAGCAGCAAAACTATTAAAGTTAAAATGATGGTTAAGAGAGCAAAGTTCCACTTTAAGAAGACACTGGAAAAAGTGAATTTGTATTTTATTTTCAACACACTCACTTCAAGCACAGTTTTTACTGGCACACAGCAGCACATTAAACTTGCAAAAAGGTGTGAACCATAGAAATTTAGTCCCTAAGCCCATAGACTATGTGAGGTTGTCTGAAAGATCCCGTAGAATTAATGTCCATAAAAAAAATAAAGTGTTGACACACCTACAATCATATCTACAGTATATATGAATTAACCTTGGAAATTTGACTCGTCCATTTTAAATTTGGGTTTCATTTTGAAAGGCGATTCATAGGTTGGAGTTTTGGTGATTTAGACTCAACACATCAGTCCCTGAAGGGCATTTTAGCCTTTGTAAAGCTCTTCTAGTATGCAAATACCAAATATCCAAACATCCAGTGTCTTCCTATCCCTAGTAACTGGCAGTGCTCCTTAGTAAAAAGGTAGGGCGCTTGTATTTTACACCATTATAGGATTCATTGCTACAAATGACCTTAATTGTCCTTCTGTTGCTTCAAGCAACCTACCCGACACGATTTTTAAGTTACGTGTGACTTCTGGAACCATGACTCAAGTGCCAGTAATCTCTATAGACTATATTCTTCAGGAATCAGTCTTACCTGCAACAAACCAGCCCAATGAAAAAAGGCTCAAAACCATCTCTAAGCAAAAGGTCAGTTTTACAGAGACAATCTTCAGTGGTAAGAGTATAAATCCAGCCAAGTAAATTGCTCCTGACACTATAAGATAGATGGGAATTTTGGGTTCCACTGGACACTTTTCTATAAACAAGGCACCTGCGAGTAAAAAGAATGTACAATAAATATTAGTAAAATCATATGTTAGTATCTGGCTCCCCTAAAGTATAGACAACATTATATTACCTACGACAATCATGGCTGCGCTAATTGTTAGCCAGAGCAACGTACAGACTATACGTGAACCTGGGGAAAAAAAAAAGAAATTGCATACGTTTGTCACATCAGAATTATAGTGGTTTAAAAATTAGGCTAATGATGTGGGCCTGATCTACCTTCTATAGTGCCAAATGCCAATTTTTTTTTTAAATAACAAACATGTTAAACTTACCTGCTGTGTGCAGTGGTTTTGCATAGAGCAGCCAGGATCCTCCCCTTCTTGGGTCCCCTGCAGGCTCTCCTGGCTCCTTCTTTCTGTTGCGTTGCCCATAGCACGCAGCTTGCTATGGGGGCATCTGCTGCTCCGGGTGTCCATTCACACATGAAGCAATGGCTTGGCCCTGCCCCCTCTTTCTCCTCATTGGCTGAGACAGCCAATCCCAGCCAGTCAGCCAATGAGGAGTGAGGGGGCGGGGCCAAGTCACAGCACCGTGTGTGAATGGATCTCGATGGGGTTCAGGTAAGTATTGAGGGGGGCGAGAGGCACTGCTGCATACAGATTTTTTACCTTCATGCATGAAGGTAAAAAAAACTTGAGCCTTTACAACTGCTTTAAAACATAAAATAAACATTTATAATATACAAAGATAGATAAATACTACACATACCACACCACAGTATATAAAATAAAATAAATTGATTCAAAGGCTCAATAAACTTGAGCCTTTACAACTGCTTTAAAACATAAAATAAACATTTAGAATATACAAAGATAGATAAATACTACACATACCACACCACAGTATATAAAATAAATTGATTCAAACGCTGCATAGCTACAAATCGAATAATCAACATACACTATATTGCCAAAAGTATTGGGACACCTGCCTTTACATGCACATGAACTTTAATGGCATCCCAGTCTTAGTTTGTAGGGTTCAGTATTGAGCTGGCCCACCCTTTTCAGCTACAGGTTCAACTCTTCTGGGAAGGCTGTCCACAAGGTTTAGGAGTGTGTCTATGGGAATGTTTGACCATTCTTCTAAAAGCGCATTTGTCAGGTCAGGCACTGATGTCCGATGAGAAGGTCTGGCCTACAGTCTTCACTCCAATTCATCCCAAAGGTGTTCTGTTGGGTTGAGGTTCAGGCAAGTCAAGTTCCTCCACCCCAAACTCACTCATCCATGTCTTTATGGACCTTGCTTTGTGCACTGGTGTGCAGTCATGTTGGAACAGGAAGGGGCCATTCCCAAACCGTTCCAACAAAGTTGGGAGCGTGAAATTGTCCAAAATGTCTTAGTATGCTGATGTCTTTAAGTGTTCTCTTCACTGGAACTAAGGGGCCAAGCCCAACCCCTGAAAAACATCCCCACGTCATATTCCCCCCTGCACCAAACTGTACACTTGCCACAATGCAGTCAGGCAAGTACCATTCTCCTGGCAACCACCAAGCCCAGACATATCCATTGGATTACCAGATAGAGATGCATATATTTGTCACTCCAAAGAACACGTCTCCACTGCTCTAGAGTCCAGTGGTGGCATGCTTTACACTACTGCAGCCGACGCTTTGCATTGCCACATGGTGATGTAAGGCTTGCATGCAGTTGCTCGGCCATGGAAACCAATTCCACGAAGCTCTCTATGCACTGTTGTTGTGCTAATCTGAAGGCAACACGAAGTTTGGAGGGCTCTAGCTATTGACTCTGCAGACAGTTGGCGACTTCTGCGCACTGTGTACTCCAGCATGTGCTCACTGCGCTCTGTCATTTTACGTGGCCTACCACTTTGTGGTTGAGTTGCTGTTGTTCCCAGTTGCTTCCATTTTATTACAATACCAGTTGACTGTGGAATATTTCATAGCAAGGATATATTTCACAAATCAACTTATTGTACAGGTGGCAACCTACAATGGTACCACGTTTGAATTTACTGAGCTCTTGAGAGCGACCCATTCTTTCACAAAATGTTTGTAGAAGCAGTCTGCATGCCTAGGTGCTTGATTTTTACACCTGTGGCCATGGAGGTTATTGGAACACCTGAATCCAATGATTTTGGCAATATAGTGTACATGATACATAAATACTAAAAAGTCCACATGCTCCACAGTGAAGCCCAGTGTTTGAAGAATATTTATGAATTGTACAGTACTGTGATATTATATAAAGTGTCTTCTATGATATACACCTCAATATATGAACACTCACCGCCACCACAAGCGGCTCACCTTGCTGTTATAACCTACTCAATATTGGACAATATGCACCTGTACCTTTAAAGGAATGATTTGCCGTGTTATGCAGTTGAAATGCTCTTATAAAGATATCAGTTCTACCATAAACATCCAAAACTCCAAGAGGACAGTGCCCAAAAATAAAATTTAAACAAGCAGTGTGTTCCATAAAACAACCAACATTTATTAATAATAGCAAATACTCAAACTCACATTAGTTTGTGCACATTACTGGAGCACTACAGATACATTGTATTCTAAAAGTAGGCTGCAACATTTGGACATATGCCTGCAATCTAATCCAACCTCCTGTCATTGTCCCTGTAAACATGGAGAATAATGTGCACCCCACTGATGAAGCCACGCCTGTGGCGTAACACATAAGGGGCAGAGTCAGTGACATAGGAAGTGTTCACATGACCATGTTTGGAAGGTAACACCAAGAGTTATGATCTTTGGAGCACAGTATTCTCCATGTTTAAGGGGACAGTGACAGGACATTGGATTGGATCACAGGCATATGTCCACAAGTTGAGGCCTCCATTAGAACACCACTTAGGGCACTATTGGACATGTTGCAAGCGATCTATCTGTATAGCGCCAGGAATGTGCACATACTAATGCCAGTATGTGTCTACTTGCTTTTTTTTTTTTTTAATACATTTTGGCGGTTTTACGGAAAATACTATGAATATTTAAATTTTCTTTTTGGACATTGTCCTCTGGAATATTGATTGTTTATGGGAGATCAGATGTCTTTGTTGTATTATGCAGGTGAAATTTTCTAATAAAGCATACCTTTAGAGGGGACAGGCATATATTGACAGAATATTGAGTAGGGTAGGTGAGCTGCTTGTGGTGGTGGGGAGTGTTCTCATGTGGTAAGATGCATTTCACGGAAGATTTAGGAACTGTACAGTATCGTGGTATTATGTAGACACCAGGATGCACTGTGCAACACGTGGACTTTTTAGTATTTATGTATCACGTATATTGATTATTCTATTTGTACTGGTGCCAGGGCTGTAGATATTTTTTTTTATTTCTGTGTGTGTGTTTTTATCAACCCCCAACCACTCCCTCTTAAGCTGAAAAAGAAGCAGATGGGGGTACCCACACTTAGCGGGCAGTATAGTCTACCAAATGCAACCCATTCGCCAAGCGGTTGAGGTGTAGTGGTGCAGATTTTTAGGTGTTAAAACAGACATTGAGGAGGCAACATTAATCCCCCCACCATCTGAAGAGTGATTTACCACAGATCCTTTAATACATTTATTGCAATTTTTAAAAGGTTAGCAAGAAAGCTGTGAGTGTACTACCCAACACAAAATGGTGCTTTTTGCTCCTTCTTAGATTGCACACTAAGGGTGTGGCACTCCCTGTTCTGTTCAGCAGGGTGTCTGAACAGATCCCAGCTGCAGGAATCAGATTCTTGGGGCTGGGATTCTCAGAGTGGTTAAAAGCCCATGCAAATGCAACCCAAGACTCAATACTAGCCAACTGTACTTATCAATCTGACCAGGTGCAAAAAAGCACCATAATGTGGTAGAGTCCAGGCTTCGAAATTTCCACTTGCCTGCTCGGAACTCAGGGCCGGATTTGTCACTCGCACTGGGAGCCGTCAGACTGCTCAATAGTTGAGCAAAGTGAAAGCAAAAGGAAGGAGTGTGTGCTGTGCTCTCTGCCTCCCCCTAGAGTGCAGTACCCGACTCTGAGTGAACATAACGAAGTACTGCAACTTTTTATAGGGGTGTGTGGTACATGTGTCTGTATGTAAACCTACATGTATGGGTGGTTTGGTCAGGTTCAGGATTATGTGGTTATTATGGGTGGTAGAGTATGGGGCACTTGAGGTACTGCTGGGTTGGACAGTAGGTAGGATATGCTTGATAGAGTTATGGTTTTGTGAGTGAAAGATTAAGGGGGGTTATGGTTGTATGCAGTGCATGGTCTAAGTATGATGGTGTGTTTAGGGGGACATTGGATGTAATGTGGGAGGACACTGGGGACACTGATGTAATGTGGGTAACATTTAACAGTGTCATTTCATGAAATAATTTATGAGGGTGTGTTTAGGGGCGGAATTAGGGGTGTAGCAGGGTAGGGGTTGGGTGGGGCAACTGCAGGCGAGTAACTCTTAAGGCCTGGCTAGTAGCTCAGGACTTGAAATTTTAAGCCCTGTGGTAGACCATACACTCAAAGCCTGTTTTCATGACACATTCAGAGTTAAAAGACTTAAAAATATCAGTGACTTCACTGTCTACCACAAAATAGTGTCCTTTGCACCATAAAATAGCCAAAGTCAATGGGCAGGTCAGGTGCCAAAAGCATCATCTTGTGATAGGCAGTGCACGTGCAGTTTTTTGTTTATGTGCACAGGTTTAAAAAAATAAATAAATAAATCATCAGTAAGTGCACTGCCTAACCCATCATGGTGCCCTTGGCACCTGCTCTGGTGACACACTAAGGCTTGATAATAGCAAGGTCATCCTCACTTCACAACCTTTCCTAAGCATTGCAAAGGGCATCGTATTGTGGTAGTCCGTGCACTCAAAGCTTTTTATAACACATTCTGAATGAAAAAAAACAAAACAAAAACCCAGTACCCTACCTGTCACAATATGGCACTTTTTGCCCCTAATTACTGTGTAGGTGCAAAGATCACCATGATACTGTGGCAGTGTACGTTTTTTTTTTTTTCAATCTTCCAGTTAGAATAAGAATGATAAAAATCTGAGTGCTCAATGCACTGCCTACCATATACTGGTGCATGCACTAGGGCTGGGGGCTGTGTTGGGCCAGGCCACTGAGGACAGACATGTGGTGCCAAGTCAGAGGGCTGGGGGGCATCGGCAAAAAAGGAAAAGCCAGCTACAGTCACTTACCTATGTATAACAGCAGCGGCTGTGCCTGGTTGGCAAGTGGTTTATAACAGATGACTCTGAAGCAAAGAAAGTGTCAGGTTGCAGACTACTGTGCCCTTCAGTCCAGGCTCCTCTCACTACAGAAGGCACCGGCAAGCAGTGGAGGGAAAAACAATAGAGTGCGTGGGTGGGATTTCAGGCACTGCAAACTGCGTCAGATATATTACACTGTACTGGCAGAGTGACCTGCACTGTGTTTAACTTCGTGATCCACTGGGCCGCACAGCAGGCAGAGTGGTCTGTCAGCCAGGCTGACCACGTACAGTGCAAATCCCCCATTACATTGGGGTCCCCAGATTTCCTCCTTTATAGATTAGGGTCCCCTTTCTTATATCGTAGTCCCCCAGAGTCTCCTCCTTACATCAAAGTCCCCAAGTTTCCCCCTATTACATCGGAGTCCCCTCTTTTCATTATTTAATTCACATCCCCGCCTTACATCAGATTTTACCCCTTTCATCAGTGTCCCCAAAGTTCCCCTCTTTTCATCAGTGTCCCCAGAGCCCCCCCCATTTACATCAGGGCCCCCAGACCCCCCCTCCATTTACATCAGGGCCCCTAGAGGCCATTCTCTATTAATTGGGGCCCCAAAGTTGGAAGGGAAGGGCAGAGTGGGGTAAAGAGAGTGGAGAGGTTTAAAAAGTATGGTTGGGGAAATGAAAGGGGAGAAGGGAGTATCATAGAGACCTCAGCTTATATCAGGGGCCCCACAGCTCTCCCCCCTTCCTTACTGTGGGGTTCGTTCCTTTTCCTTTGCCAAGCCGGTGAAAGCTTTAAAGCTGGGAACTGGGACCAGAAGTTTCTTCCTACTCTCCACCTATGAATGCGTGGCCTGAGGAAGGGGCAAACACATGATTCACATGATTGGTTGCTAGGACATGGGCGGTCCTAGCAAGCAAACCCTGGCACAGATGATCATGGGCAGCGGTGGTGGATACTGTCAGCCGCAGCTGTCCTTTGCTCAGAGACAGCTCTTACTACACATCCTGCACAGTGGCTGACACTGAGTGGTGTGGCTGCAGGAACACTGGACTGGGCATTTGGGAAGGACGCTCTGGAGAGAGATCTTAACCCCCCCCCCCCCCCCCCCCCCCCGACACCCCTGAGCAGCGCAGTGCTGAACCAATTTATTTAATTTACAGAAGGAATGTTTGCCTCTGTACAGGAACTTCCTGAAATAAAAATCAGTCACTGCTGTTTCCTTTCCTTGTGCAGGGTGACTGGTCTTGTATCCTCCCTCTCCTGTATTATTCTGCAAGCAGCCTGTAGTTAGTGGAGCTCTTGGGACCTTCCCAAGGCTGTGTGTAATCCCCCATTCATCCCCTTTCCTCCTGTCAGTGGAGAACCTGTGAGGAAGAGAACACAGATTACACAACAGCCTCATAAAACACTGGAAGCTATAGTCTGGAGGGGGCTTTTGTGTTGGGCCCATGACTGGGCTGCAAACTATAATTTTTACTATTCCCTACACCAGAGGAGGAGAGAGAGCAGACTTTTCCTGGGCTTCGGGATACAGATTGAGGATTTTCCAGTAGGGGAGGGAGAGAGTACGAACATGTCGCTGAGGTGTGTGCCCACATCAGAGAGCCAGAGGACTGAGCCACTGAAAGGTTTTTTGCTGTGCTGGGACCAGAGCTGGAGGGGCCTGTTGCTGTGTGCAGGTCTACAATGGAGAACCTGTAGATGTCCAAGTGCTGAGCCTTGTGAGGACTGAGTTACCACAGGCCGGATTCTTAACTGCCAAACATTCTGGACAAAACTCGCTGTGTACCAGGATTGGTGAATTGAACAAACTGTACTTCATCCCAACATGGTCAGCAGTTTAATGTCAGTAGAGAGACTACCCATTGCTTAGCAGTCATTCACTCCATGTACGTCTAAAGAGACAGTGGCAAGTGCATCAACATTCAGATGGATCCCAACGTTAGCCAGCCTAAATTTGCAAGCTAGGAGCCAGGTATTATTCAAACCAATTCCAGGGGTACCCCGTTCAGGAGCACCTAAGCATACCCAAATCCAGGATTAGAATCAAAGTGCAATCTGGTGTACTTTTTGTTGCTTGGATACTGCAGGGAGTTACTGTGAGGCTTTTAATTGCCATAGTATAGTTTGGTATTCTTGTTACTTAGTTTAATACATTGAAACACATTTTGTTTATTTTTGTGCATTGCATGTACCTTGCAATATTATACTCAATCTACCATCAATTAGCCTGTAGCCTATTTCCTGTAAGCTAATATAGTTGGCTAGTATGGAATACTTAAGATATATAGGTGTGTGCAGCCTTCTATGCTATAACCAGGTGTGTCAGAGGATGGAGCCATTTTGAGAGTCATGGCGGAACAAAGAACCCATGATGCCAAGCAGCTCCTGCGCAGGGAGGATCTAGCAACAGCCTGGGCACACATTTTTTATGAATGGCTGTTATTTATGAATCATGAGAGTCTAGGACGACACTTTTGCAATAACTTGATGGTTGATGAAGCAACCATGAGTTTATAGTCTAGGTGAAAGCAGCCACCATAAAGTTTATTGGGCTGTCCAGTTACAGTCAGTTCTGTTCTACTGTAACTAGAGATGAGCGAATCGAAGTAGGCGAAGTGGAATTCGTTTCGAATATTAGGAAAATTTCGATTTGCGTCGAATCCGAAAATAAGCAGACTTCGGATGCGCGAATCGAAATTTTTCCTAAAATGGCGGCGACATGTGCGGCGACGGAGCGGGGATGTCTGGGAAGGCGCGCAGACAAGGCGCGCTGACCCATAATGCATTCATTCATGACATGTGATCGCATTAGCCAATCAGCAGCCAGCCAGCCAGCACAGTGTAATGGTCGAGCTATAAATAGCGGCCATTTTAGAATTCTCCATTTGCCTCCAGTCATTCAACAGTGGCAGACCTGGCTGTATGCAGGGAGAGAGTTAGGGACAGAGAATCGTTACTCAGGGACAGACACAGAATTCTTACTGAGGGACAGACACAGAATTCTTACTGAGGGACAGACACAGAATTCTTACTGAGGGACAGACACAGAATTCTTACTGAGGGACAGACACAGAATTGTTACTGAGGGACAGACACAGAATTGTTACTGAGGGACAGACACAGAATTGTTACTCAGGGACACAGAACTGTTACTCAGGGACAGACACAGAATTGTTACTCAGGGACAGACACAGAATTGTTACTCAGGGACAGACACAGAATTGTTACTCAGGGACAGACACAGAATTGTTACTCAGGGACAGACACAGAATTGTTACTCAGGGACAGACACAGAATTGTTACTCAGGGACACAGAATCGTTGAATTAAAGAGTATGTCAGACAACATGCAGAGGAGTGGCAGAGGAGGCAATGTTTTAGGAGCGAGCAGACGTGGCAGCAGAGGAAGGGGTCGAGGCAGCACTATTCGCAGCCAGAGGCCAGTGCTCCCGGCGTCATCCAGTACAGTGAGGAAGAGCTAACAGAGGGCGGTCAGGAACGGGGGGAGACATCCGCCTCTTCAGCAGCCAGGCGAAGAAGTAGTGGCGAGGAGAGTGGCTCGGTAGCCGGTCTAGAGACAGGTCTGTCTCCTGACCCACACGCAGCCGAGGGGGCTAGTAGTGAGGCGGAGACCCTAATTGATGATGATGAGGCTGATCGCACTTGGCAGCCTCGTCGTCATCAGGCTATTGCTTCCGCATCATCAGGAGAAGAGGGTGGCAGCTTGGCAGCGAGCAAAACAGTCGGTGGGTTGTCTCCATCGCCACACTCTGCCATGTGCCACTTTCAGGTCTCCTCACACACTGCTGGTGTGTTGAATTTTTTGACATTGGGTGCTGGCAGATTACGGGCCTCCCATTACTGCTGCCAGGCCCGTAATCTGCCATGGGCCCCCGTACCGACTCCTCATGCTGTGACGTTGCAACAAGGTGGAATTCAACCCTACATATGTTAGACCGCCTTTACGAACAGCAAAAGGCCATCACAGATTTCCTGATGTTAAAAGCGGATAAAGGTACTCCCTGTGTAACTTAGATGTCAGCCATTGGCAGCTCATGCGTGACACCTGCGCTTGCTCAGGCCCTTTGAGGAGGCCACGCTATTCGTGAGTCGGCAGGACTATGGGATGAACGACGTCATTCCTCTGTTGCACGTCCTGGAACAAATGCTGTTAACAATGGCTGGTCAGGGTGCGGTAGATGTGGCGCACAGATCTCAACGCCACATGACCCCTGTGGGGGCAGGACAGGAAGAAGAGGAGGAGGTAGAGGAGGACATTGGTGCTCAGGAATTATTGAGTGAAATGGGTGGTTTTTCCACTCAGCGGACAGGAGTGGAGGAGCAGGAGCATCTGGTAGAGGAGGAGGAAGAGGAGACAGAGGACCCAGACGCACCGTGGCAGTATGCTGTGGAGATGGAGACAGGGAGTCCCTCGCATTCCTTGGCACAAATGACCCATAGCATGCTCGCTTGCTTGCGTACCGACAGCCGAATAATAACCATCAGACAGAGGGATGACTTTTGGCTGTCCACCTTGTTGGACCCTCGCTACCGTTCAAAAATGGTGGCCTTTTTCACACCTGCTGAGAGGGAGGCCAAAATAACGTACTATAAAAACCACCTATGTAGTCAGCTGGTCTCTGCCTGTCTGCGCCAACGTCCATCCTCAGACACTGTGGGCCCTGTGCGCTCGCGTTCCGCTGCCATGGCAGCAGGGGAGGGGTGGGGTGGTAGGAGCAGTGGCAGCTCCACCAGTAGCAGCTGCCTCAGTCTGCAGTCGATGATGAGTAGCTTTCTTCACCAGCGCAGTGAGGAAACTACTAACCAGCCGCAGCAGCAGCAGCATCAGGTGGACCTGGAGCAGGACCTCAAACAACAGGCTTAGGCCTACTTGGACAGCACCCTGCCAACCGAGGTAGACAATCCCCTTGACTACTGGGCAACGAAACTTGACCTTTGGCCCCAACTAGCTGAATTTGCCCTTGAAAGGCTGTCATGCCCGGCCAGTAGCGTGGCATCGGAGCGCGTGTTTAGTGCGGCAGGAGGTATTGTAACTCCGCGGAGGACACGACTGTCCACCCAAAGTGTGGAGAGACTCACGTTTGTGAAAATGAATCAGGCGTGGATTAGTCTGGATTTCAAACCACCAGTTCCTGACACAACTGACTAAATCCGCCATGAATCATGCCCCAAACATGTGCCACTTTCAGGTCTCCTCACACTGCTGGTGTGTTCCATTTTTTGTCATAGGGTGCTGGCAGATTACGGGCCTCCCATAGCTGCTGCCAGGCCCCTAATCTGCCATGGGCCCCCGTACCGACTCCTCATGCTGCTGCCAGGCCCGTAATCTGTCATGGGCCCCTGTTGTCGCTTGTTGGCATATTCCGCTCGTTCAGATGCTCCTTCTCCTGCTACTCCTCTTCACGGATTCCGTCAGCAGTCTTTCTTGGAATCCGTTTCCAAGAGACAACAGTTTGCGAGCACGCACCCGATGGTGCAGAAGCTGAACGTCCTCCTGTCCAAGTTGCTGCTGCCAGGCTCGTAATCTGTCATGCGCCCCTGTACCGCCTCCTCATGCTGCTGCCAGGTCCAGAGTGTGTCATGGGCCCCCGTACCGACTCCTCATGCTGCTGCCAGGCCCGTAATCTGTCATGGGCCCCTGTACCGCCTCCCCATGCTGCTGCCAGGTCCA
>NW_028318844.1:0-98359 GCF_062004578.1 Staurois parvus | reverse complement strand
TCTACATAAATTAGAGTCCTCCTCCCCCTGACAATGACCGTATTCTACATTCACATATTTTGTTGCTGATCTTTCACCACAATAAACTCACTAATTTCTATCTTATTGACAACAATGTGAGCATTTCGAGGGTTCTCTCTTACAAATGGTTACAGAATACCGAGGAAACAGCCAGCGCTCCTGAGCGCACGGCGAGCCGAAGGTCCGAGTGACCGCCACTCTCAATGCCGCGTTTCAATTAAACTTCAGGGCTAGCGCCGGCTCCGCTGACTGTTTGCTTTTAATCTGTTCATGTCTCAAATATGAAAATGAATATTTCCAACCTGAAGAAGTCAAGGCACTTGATTCAATTTCCTTTTTGCTCTAATTGAAAGAATACTTCAAATATTTCTTCTGGAAAATACAATTTTTTAATTATTTCATAAAAAAGAGTTAACAATAGCTACAGAAAATGTAACGAGGGGTCACAAAGGTGACTTCCTCTGGCACATTCTATAGATTTTATGGGTTTTTTTTACTATTTGCAATTCATGCTTTTAGTACAAAAAATACTATAGTGTTAATATTGCTGAAGGCTGATTATTGCCTCTGTCATGATAGAGCGCATTCCATCAGAACAAACGGTAAAAGTTGCAGTAGGCCATTGGGTTGGCTTTTCCCCGTCTGTCAATGTCTCATGTGGTGATAGCGCTAGACTGATAGCTATGGAAATTGGTTTTGATGGATATACAGTGGAGTGCATTCAAGGAAGTATGGTGGAAGTGTGGTGGAAGTATGGTGGAAGTATGGTGGAAGTATGGTAGACGTGTGGTGGAAGTAAGGTGGAAGTGTGGTGGAAGTATGGTGGAAGTATGGTGGAAGTGTGGTGGAAGTATGGTGGAAGTGTGGTGGAAGTGTGGTGGAAGTATGGTAGACGTGTGGTGGAAGTGTGGTGGGAGTATGGTGGAAGTGTGGTGGAAGTGTGGTGGAAGTATGGTGGAAGTGTGGTGGAAGTGTGGTGGAAGTATGGTGGAAGTGTGGTGGAAGTGTGGTGGAAGTGTGGTGGAAGTATGGTGGAAGTGTGGTGGAAGTATAATGGAAGTGTAGTGGAACTGTGGTGGAAGTGTGGTGGAAGTGTGGTGGAAGTGTGGTGGACGTATGGTGGAAGTGTGGTGGAAGTGTGGTGGAAGTATAATGGAAGTGTAGTGGAAGTGTGGTGGAAGTATAATGGAAGTGTAGTGGAAGTGTGGTGGAAGTGTGGTGGAAGTATGGTGGAAGTGTGGTGGAAGTATGGTGGAAGCGTGGTGAAAGTGTGGTGGAAGTATGGTGGAAGTGTGGTGGAAGTGTGGTGGAAGTATAATGGAAGTGTAGTGGAAGTGTGGTGGAAGTGTGGTGGAAGTATGGTGGAAGTGTGGTGGACGTATGGTGGAAGTGTGGTGAAAGTGTGGTGGAAGTATGGTGGAAGTGGGCCTTCTTCTGGTCTTAGGGGAAATATACAAATAGAGCGCTTGGTATTTGTCTTAAGGGTTCACCGTCATTTATTGTTGATAAAATCGAGGCAATAGGAAGGTATAAGGTTGGCAATTTTTAGGGCAAAGTTTCCCAACCTTTGTGCAGTTGTGGCACCCTTTAAAAGTATGGAAAATCACGAGACACCCCAGTATAAAATGCAAAAAAACATAAATGATAAATAATGGGAAACCTGAGCTTGGGACAATGCACACAACCACCTGGATGAATGATCAGAGGTCCCCTCATCACATCAGATCTCCTCCCAGGGGCGGACTGACCATTTGGAAACTCAGGTACTGCCCGAGGGCCCAAGGTCAGTAGGGGGCCCCATGAGATGCCCCTGGTACCTTTTTCATAGGCTTTTTTGAGTTTGGGCAAAACTACAAGTCCCACTCTCCATCCTGAAGGACCTTATTGTGTGTTTGCAGTTGCTGGTGAAAAGGAGAGGATGGAAGCCGGCAGCACTGCAGGGGTGGGGGCATATAGGGGCGATCGTATGGTGCACAGGGGCGGACTGACCATTTGGGAACTCGGGCAGTGCCCGAGGGCCCTGGGTCAGTAGGGGGCCCCATGAGATGCTCCTGGTACCTTTTTCATAGGCTCTTTTGGGTGTGGTTTGTGTGTGGGCAAGGACACTGGGGCCCCATGATCCCCTATTGCCCGGGGGCCCCATGAGTTGTCAGTCTGCCCCTGCCCTTGTGTTAAAGTTTTTAGGGCATATCTTCTACAGCAAAGGTCCTCCACTAGTTAAACAAAATTGACATTTTTAACCACTTCCTGCCTTTAGGATGTTGTATGAAGTTCTCGGGTTGAAGTGGTTATATTGGTAGGATGCCTGCACCTGCAGGAATCATCCAGGTATCAAAACGTTCATCTGGAAATTCCCTTCCATGTAGAAGTAATTCAAGCAGCTTTAAAGCCACTCAATTACTTCTATAGGTGGCGGAAGGAGGTTATCCCCCCCCCCCCCGCACCTCTGTGGCCTTTCCTGGGCTCTCCTGGCCCATCGAGAAGCCCACCCCAACCGTCTTGGCAATCTTCTTATAGCCTAGGCCATCTTTATTTAGAGCAACAATTCTTTTTTTGCAGATACTCAGAGAGTTCTTTGCCATGAGGTGCCATGTTGAACTTCCAGTGACCTTTTCCTAACTGCTGTTCTAAGATCTCTCCGCAGGAGCTCTATAGGATTGAGATCTGGACTCATTGCTGGCCAGTTCAGACCTCTCCAGTGCTTCATCTGAAACCATTTCTGGGGGCTGTTTGACGTGTGCTTTGGGTCATTGTCATGCTGGAAGACCCAGGACCTCTGATGGAGACCCAACTTTCTGACACCGGGCCCTACATTGCACCCCAGAATTGTTTGGTAGTCTTCAGATTTCATAATGCCATGCACACGGCCAAGACATCCAGTGCCTGAAGCAGCAAAGCAACCCCAAAACATCAGTGACCCCCACCATGTGTGACTGGAGGGACTGGATTCTTTTCTTTGAAGGCCTCATTGCTTTTTCTGAAAACAGTAGAATGATGGGCTTTACCAAAAAGCCGTAATTGTGTTCCATTTGTCCACAGCACATTCTCACAGAAGGATTTTGGCTTCCTCAGGTAAGTTTTGGCAAATTCCAATCTGGCTTTTTTATGTTTCTGTGTCAGCGATGGGGCCCTCCTTGCGTCTCCTACCGTATTTCTTTGTCAGCAGTGGGGTCCTCCTGGGTCTTCTCCCGTATTTCTGTGTCAGCAGTGGGGTCCTCCTGGGTCTCCTACCATATTTCTGTGTCAGGGGTTGGGTTCACCTGGGTCTCCTATCATATTTCTGTGTCAGGAGTGGGGTTCACCTGGGTCTCCTACCATATTTCTGTGTCAGCAGTGGGTCCTCTTGGGTCTCCTACCATATTTCTGTGTCAGCAGTGGGTCCTCCTGGGTCTCCTACATATTTCTGTGTCAGCAGTGGGGTCCTCCTGGGTCTCCTACCATATTTCTGTGTCAGCAGTGGGTCCTCCTGGGTCTCCTACCATATTTCTGTGTCAGGGGTTGGGTTCACCTGGGTCTCCTATCATATTTCTGTGTCAGGAGTGGGGTTCACCTGGGTCTCCTACCATATTTCTGTGTCAGCAGTGGGTCCTCTTGGGTCTCCTACCATATTTCTGTGTCAGCAGTGGGTCCTCCTGGGTCTCCTACATATTTCTGTGTCAGCAGTGGGGTCCTCCTGGGTCTCCTCCCATATTTCTGTGTCAGCAGTGGGGCCGTCCTGGGTCTCCTTCCATATTTCTGTGTCAGCAGTGGGTCCTCTTGGGTCTCCTACCATATTTCTGTGTCAGCAGTGGGGTCCTCCTGGGTCTCCTACCATATTTCTGTGTCAGCAGTGGGGTCCTCCTGGGTCTCCTACCATATTTCTGTGTCAGCAGTGGGTCCTCCTGGGTCTCCTACCATATTTCTGTGTCAGCAGTGGGGTCCTCCTGGGTCTCCTACCATATTTCTGTGTCAGCAGTGGGTCCTCCTGGGTCTCCTACCATATTTCTGTGTCAGCAGTGGGTCCTCCTGGGTCTCCTACCATATTTCTGTGTCAGCAGTGGGGTCCTCCTGGGTCTCCTACCATAGCGTCCCTTTTCATTCAGATGGCGACGTATAGTGCGAGCCGACACAGTTGTACCCGGTGCCTGAAGGTCAGCTTGGATTTGTCTGGAAGTTGATGGAGGTTCTTTCTTACTTTTTCATAGATTGTCATTTTTTGTGCTGGCAGTTTGCATCACTATTAGTTACAGTCTGAATTTTTAAAGACAATTATTATTTTTTTTTATTGTAGGCACAACATTATTTATTATCAATTGTTTTCATTTTTTTTTTTTTGTGTGTAGATCGTAATTTTTGTGTGCTGGCAGCTTGCATCACTTACAGTCTGAATTTTCAAAGACAATTATTTTATGTTTTTATTTCTTTATTGTAGGCACAAAATCAATTAGATGCTGCGGCACTGAATGACGTAAAGGTGAAATTGATATTTTACGTTCTGGAAGGTCGCCAGTCTGCTTTTCCAAATAAAAGAAAGCTTTTTTTTTATTATCTTTTTCTTCTTTTTTTTTGATTTCTTACTTTTTTGTAGATCGTACTTTTTTTTTTTGTGCTGGCAGTTTGCATCACTATTTGTTACAGTCTGAATTTTTAAAGACAATTATTTTTTTTTTTTTATTGTAGGCACAAAATTAATTATTTATTATCAATTGTTTTAATTTTTTTCTCTTTTTTTTGGATCGTAATTTTTGTGTGCTGTTTTTTTTTTCTATTGTAGGCACAAAATCAATTAGTTGCTGCGGCACTGAATGACGTAAAGGCAAAATTGATATTTTACATTCTCGAAGGTCGCCATTCTGCCTTTTCCAAATAAAAGAAACCTTTTTTTTTCTTTATGTTTCTTCTTTTTTTTTTTTTTTTTTGTGTAGATTGTAATTTTTTTGTGCTGGCAGCTTAAAAGAAACCTTTTTTTTTTCCCTTGCTGCAGTAGAACATATTTTATTGATACATCATCCTCTTTTCCCCGTCAGTGGAAGGAGCGGCGAGGATAAGGTTTGATCGCACACCTTTGTTCTGCTAATGAGGTTCTTCATTTTTACATGATCCGAAGTGACAAAAATCTGCCCGAGCTCTAATTGGGTATTCACGGTGACGGCTTTTTCATTACGAGATGTCTAACCATTCATTCGCAGATACGAGCCTCGGAACTTTACAAATCTGCCGTGGGACGTGGTCATCCGTTAACATGTCACCTTGATGCGTTTCCGTGGAATGATCCGTCTGTAGACGTGTCTGCCATTAACGAGGCCGAATAATCAGCCCAGAAAAAAGTTTTCAGAATCGGCTGAGCAAAAGATCCCGGAGTCACCTCCAGCCTCCATGGATGGGGAGATAATCGACTGAGAAATAAAATGCAACATTCATCGGAGGAAAAAAGAAGAACTCTTTGAAAGATCGACGTCATTTGCGTTCGTCCGGCACCAAGAGGTTAAGGAAGCACCTACACTGCCAAGGATTCAATAAAGGCTCTTTGGAAGGAAGAGACGTGTGGTGTCCAGCTCCTATCTATGTTTTCAGAAGGTGTGCATTGGGTGGGGACCAAGAGCGGACTGACAACTCATGGGGCCCCCGGGCAATAGGGGATCATGGGGCCCCTGTGTCCTTGCCCAAGCTCAAAAAAGCCTATGAAAAAGGTACCAAGGGCATCTCATGGGGCCCCCTACTGACCCCGGGCCCTCGGGCAGTGCCCGAGTTTCCAAATGGTCAGTCCGCTCCTGGTGGGGACGGTAAAATGTCAGTATCTATGGAAGACAGATTGTGTTCAAGGCCCCCACTCCTCTTCAAGGATGGTTCCTCCAGGATGACATAGATGACCTCTTTCATACCTTTCATGAACCAACTGCTCTCTTTGTCCGAAATGTGCACCTCACTGGCCTCAGAAGAATAACCCTTTGCCTTAAGGCAGGGGTGGGCAACTGTGGCACTCCAGCTGTTGGTGAACTACAAGTCCCATCATGCTTCTGACTTTGGGAGTCGTGCTTGTAACTGTCAATCTTGCAATGCCTCATGGGACTTGTAGCTTGGCAACAGCTGGAGGGCCGCCAGTTTGACACCAGTGTCCTACACCTTAAGGCAAAGGGTTATTCTTCTGAGGCCATTGAGGTGCACATTTTGGACAAAGAGAGCAATTGGTTCATGAGAGGTATGAAAGAGGTCATCTACATAATTCTGGAGGAACCATCGTTGAAGAGGAGTGGGAGATGGGGGGCCCTGTCAGGCTGGCTGTATGGGTCCCCGTGGCTTCAAACAGCAGCCCTGTCTCTGGATCAGAATGTCTTCTTGAGGGCCTGCTAAAGAGGACACTACGGTGAATATGAGGGCTTGCAGTAAAGGATCTCTCTGCTCCTACTTGAACCACCATCATCATGCTTCTGCCTTCGGGAGTCATGCTTGTAACTGTCAGTTTTGCAATGTCTCATGGGACTTGTAGTTCTACAACAGCTGGAGGTCCACAGTTGCCCACCCCTGCCTTAAGGTGTAGGACAAAATGGCAGCCCTCCAGCTGTTGCCAAACTACAAGTCCCATGAGGCATTGCAAGATTCACAGTTACAAGCATGACTCCTAAAGGCAGAGGTATGATGGGACTTGTAGTTTGGCAACAGCTGGAGGGCCACCAGTTTGACACCCCTGATGTAGGAAGACTTCTGAATCTTAACCTGTAGAGTTTGCCCTCCTATGTTGGGATGTCTGTTTATTGAGAGGTCGCCTTGTCTCCTCAAAGTACAGGCCTTTGCATTCCTCATTTCCAAGTTGCTTCACTTATATTTGTAAGTTGGGTCTTTTGGATGTCTTTTGGGTGTCTTTTGGATGTCCAAATCTTCTGCCTGAGTGTACATCTGATTGTGAAGGACACAGGAGATCTGTGGCTGTTAAATCTCCTCCTTAGACTAAGGTCTAGCTACCAGTGGGGTTCCCTTGCAGCTAGTCTTTTTCCCATTACTGACCTACTATGCCTTCTTCTGCACCGTGTTTCTGTTTGGAGGTGGCAATCTTGTTAGCATCATAGAAGGGTGATTTTTACTGCTCACCTGGATGATGGTTCAACTAGGAGCAGAGAGATCCTTTACTGCAAGCCCTCATATTCACCGTAGTGTCCTCTTTAGAAGGCCCTCAAGAAGACATTCTGATCCAGAGACAAGGCTGCTGTTAGAAACCATGGGGACACATACAGCCAACCTGACAGGGCCCCCCGCCCTCACTCCTCTCCAACGATGGTTCCTCCAGGATGACGTTGATGACCTCTTTCATACATCTCATGAACCATTTGCTCTCTTTGTCCAAATTGTGCACCTCACTGGCCTCAAAAGAATAACCCTTTGCCTTAAGGTGTAGGGCACGGGTGTCAAACTGGTGGCCCTCTATCTGTTGCCAAACTACAAGTCCCACTCTCCATCCAGAAGGCCCTTATTGTGTGTTTGCAGTTGCGGGTGAAAAGGAGAGGATGGAAGCCGGCAGCACTGCAGGGGTGGGGGCATATAGGGGCGATCGTATGGTGCACAGGGGCAGACTGACCATTTGGGAACTCAGGCACTGCCCGAGGGCCCTGGGTTAGTAGGGGGCCCCATGAGATGCCCCTGGTACCTTTTTCATAGGCTTTTTTGGGTGTGGTTTGAGTGTGGGCAAGGACACAGGGGCCCAATGATCCCATATTGCCCGGGGGCCCCATGAGTTGTCAGTCCGCCCCTGATGGTGCACATGGAGGGTGATGGGTGCAGTGTGGGGGGGGGGATTAATTTGCACCAGCTGAAAGGGGAGGAGGGAGAGGAGAAGAAGCCAGCTTTCAGATGCTGCAGAGAGAGCCACACGGGATCAGTTACAGTGATTGCCAGTGATCACCCTCCATGCTCACATCACCTTCCATTTACCCAACTGCCTGGGCCCCCCGCTGTCCTGGGCCCCGTACAGAAGGATTGGTGGTACCTCTTTCTCCACGGCCTTGTCCAGAGATACAGTAAAAATTAGGAGAACATCTTTACAAATGAAAGAAGTCATCAGAACAAGTGTCCCCCTTCTAATTCTTGTTCCTGTAACAACTGTAACATTTTGAAAATATGCTGGTGGAGACCTGGATCAGGATTGTGGTAGGTGATTGTATTCATTGATATTTTTGATGAAATGCTTGTCCCTAAAATCAAAATATAGCGCACCCCTTAAGAAGACACTTGTGAACTGACTTTTTTTTTTTCCCCAGTTAAAGCACACACAGCCAGGCACACGGCATTTCTTCCTCTCGAAGGAACAGTCTAGGAGTGTTCTTTAGGGTTTTTATTGGAAAAATTAATTTGAATGGGGCGATTGGAGCATGGGATACCCCAAAGCTGATTTGAGGACTCTTCTCTAGCTTACTGAGCTATACAAAAAAGTCC
Organism: Staurois parvus; assembly: GCF_062004578.1. Taxonomy (NCBI): domain Eukaryota; kingdom Metazoa; phylum Chordata; class Amphibia; order Anura; family Ranidae; genus Staurois; species Staurois parvus. The sequence goes on along the minus strand of NW_028318844.1, from coordinate 89,935 downwards.
TGCAGAATCTCTAATGCTGACAGGTGACTAGGACTTTTCCCAGAAGACCAAACACTGCACACAGTCACCACCTTCCAGTATCGGGGTCACTTACTCACTCGGCCACAAGATCATCAGTTGGCAGCTTCCGACATACACCAGGCACTCTCCAGTGAGGGAGGTACAAACTCGAACCACCATAGGACAGATGGACACCTTTCCTCCAACTTCCTCCTGGTACTCTGCAATGAGTTTCTCTGGACCCAATTCTGGAATTTAACTTTTGCAAATAGGACCCCAGCTGAAGCCTCATCTAAGACATCAATGTCTTTTAGATGGCACCTCCAGAAATCTTGCTCTAGAGAAAAGCCCGTGCCTTGTCACAGGTTAGCCTGCGGTTTCTTATCTGTGTAGTCTTACCTCCTTGCTGCGGTGCTTTTCCAACTCAGATGTATGGTTTGGCTGTGCTCACCTATGGGTATCACCTGCTATTCTGCGGGTTTTACTTCCTTCCCTTCCATCACTTCCTAGCCTGCCTCCTAGTTTGCTTGCCTATATAAGTCATGGGTTCCCCAGTGTTCGGAGTCTAAGCCCCAGCCTGCTTCTTCTCCAGAGATGGTGGAGATGGACTTGCATCAAGCTGGAACCAGGTCGTGACCCCTAAGTCGTGGAACCCAATTCTGGAATTTAACTTTTGCAAATAGGCCCCCCAGCTGAAGCCTCATCTAGGACCTCATTGTCTTCTAGATGGCACCTCCAGAAATCCTACCCTAGAGCAAAGCCCCTGCCTAAGGGTCTTGTCACAGGTTAGCCTGCGGTTTTTTATCTGTGTATTCTTACCTTCTTGCTGGAGCACTTTTCCAACTCCCTTCACATGTATGGTTTGGCTGTGCTCCCCTATGGGCATCACCTGCTATTTTGCGGGTTTTACTTCCTTCCCTTCCATCACTTCCTAGCCTGCCTCCTAGTTTGCTTGCCTATTTAAGATGTGCTCAGTCCAGCCCACATTGCCTGAGCAACCGTACATTCTCTGAGCTCCCGTTCATTTGCTTTTTGTGTATCCTGTTGTCAGCAGTTGTGGTAGTGAGGTCTTTTGATCCTCAACTTGGGGTTCCCCAGGGCACGGAGTGTAAGCCTCAGCCTGCTTGTTCACCAGGGCCCCTGATGGTGGGGATGGACTTGCAGCAAGCTGGGACCAGGTCACGGCTCCTAGGTACACCCAGCTGAGCTAGAGGAGACCGCTCATGGGAGCAGAGTACAATGGGAGAAGACACAAGGAATCCAGTAGGCAAGTTGAGGTCAGGACAGGCGGAAAACAAGCAAGGTCAGGAACGAAGCCGGGATCAGTACAGAGATAGACTAGATAGGATTCAGAGTAGAAACACAAGGGAGCTCCAACAACTAAGAAGTTGCTCAGCAAATGTGGGCTAGACTGAGCATGGCTTATATAGACAAGCAAACTAGGCAGTGGGACAGGAATTGATGGAAGGGAAGGAAATAAAACCCAGAGAATAGCAGACGCCCATAGGTGAGCACAGACAAACCACACATGTGAAGGAATCAGGAGCAGCAAGGAGGTAAGAATAAACAAACGAGAGGCTGCAGGCTAACGTGTGACACCTGTATCTGATTAACCATGTACCGGTCCTGGCTTTGTCCACTGTTAGTACTCGTTTGCCTCCTGTCCTGACCTCGGCTTGTCCACTGGAGTTCCTGTGGTCTCCTGCTGTTGCACTCTGCACACGCAAGTGGTCTCCGCATCCTCAGCTGGGTGTACTAGGGGTCACAACCTGGTTCCAGCTTGATGCAAGTCCATCTCCACCATCTCTGGACAAGAAGCAGGCTGGGGCTTAGACTCCAAGCACTGGGAAACCCATGTCTTAAATAGGCAAGCAAACTAGGAGGCAGGCTAGGAAGTGATGGAAGGGAAGGAAGTAAAACCCACAGAATAGCAGGTGATACCCATAGGTGAGCACAGACAAACCACACATGTGAAGGGAATCTGGGTTGGAAAAGCACTGCAGCAAGGAGGTAAGAATACACAGGCAAGAAACTGCCCGACAAGACCCTTAGGCAGGGGATTTTCTGGAGGTGCCATCTAGAAGACAGGGCGAAGCAATCAGAGCATCAGCCTTGAGACACGGAGCAGGCCTAAACAATCAGCCCCAGCTCCACTGAATACAAAGGACCTAATTAAATTGACCTAACAACCTGCACTACTCTAGGAGGGTGCTACAAAAAAGAAGAGTTCCCAAGATTGCCAGTAGATGTGTGGTAAAGTGAAGATCAGGGGCGGGCTGACCATTTGGAAACTCGGGCACAGCCCGAGGGCCCGGGGTCAGTAGGGGGCCCCATGAGATGCCCCTGGTACCTTTTACAAGACGCTCCCATAAAGGTTTACGAAAAATGACAAATCAACATTTTTGTTCTGTTTTCCAACTTTAGAAAACGATAACGGGTTGCAAATTCAGTTGGAAAGGTGATTTCTACAAACAAAAACTTCCAAAAATGACACATGAAGCCAGTCTACTTTTCGATCGCAGTTCTCTGGTGAAAAAAAAGTGGCGTTTATCCTTAATAACCTTTAAAAAAAAAAAAAAAAAAAAAAAAACCCTTGTGCAATATTTCACGTGTTGCCGAGTGGTAACAAGTGCTAATTGCGGGGAAAAAAATAATAATCCATATTTGCATTACCTGTATCCCTGGTGTTTACCAGTAATGGATTTTCGGCCCCGTAACAGTGTACATTCCATCCATCAATGGAGACAGGGACAAATGTGTTCCAGATGTCCGGCACCATCTATGTGTACAGCCTTCCCTCTAAACAAACTCACAATTAGTAATAGCCTAATGCATCAATGAGAGATCTAATTACTGTTTGGACAGGATACATTTTATCAAGAAACCACATGAAGAAAAAAAAAAAGGAAAGCGTCCGGCTTGGCTGGAAGGACGTAGACTTGACTTGACTGACAAGAAAACGTCTTTGTTTTTTGGTTTTTTTTAATACTTTTTCTGCTGAGTATTACTCAGGATATGTAATGTATCAAATCAAAGCCCGCAGGATGCCATTGTGGTGGAGCCAACACAGAGCGAAGCAACCCGCTCTTCAATTATTGATAAGCCATATTGTAAAGGACCGCTTTCCTAGAAAAATATACGGACTTATTTTTTTCATATGTTTATTTATTTCAGGTACTTATATAACGTCGTCAATTTACGCAGCGCTTTACATATATATTGTACATTCACATCAGTCCCTAACCCTCAAGGAGCGTACAATCTAAGGTCCCTAACCCTCAAGGGGCGTACAATCTAAGGTCCCTCACCCTCAAGGGGTGTACAATCTAAGGTCCCTAACCCTCAAGGGGTGTACAATCTAAGGTCCCTAACCCTCAAGGGGCATGCAATCTAAAGTCCCTCACGGGGTGTACAATCTAAGGTCCCTAACCCTCAAGGGGCGTACAATCTAAGGTCCCCAACCCTCAAGGGGTGTACAATCTAAGGTCCCTAACCCTCAAGAGGTGTACAATCTAAGGTCCCTAACCCTCAAGGGGCGTACAATCTAAGGTCCCTAACCCTCAAGAGGTGTACAATCTAAGGTCCCTCACCCTCAAGAGGTGTACAATCTAAGGTCCCTCACAGAATAGAATACAAAATAATAGAGTAAAAAAGAAAAGAATATAAAAGAGAAGTGGAGAGGGGAGGAGAGGAGAGGGAAGGAGAGGAATATAACCATCTTCCAAAACTCAAATTTTGCATTTTGAATAAAATAGAACCAGCTATTCTTCACAATGAATTTGGATGTATCCATATTTCCAAATAACAACTGTAACAAATTTAAATGAATCTGAAATAACGGAACAAAATTTTGTCTGAAATTCGAATTAAAATTACAATCGAAAATCAAATAGAACTGGAAAACAAATTCGAAATGTAAACATATTGCTGACTTTTGCTGATTTCTTTTAAAGACTGTGTGTATAGCCGTCTTTCAGAATTCGAATTTGGAAAAGAATAGAATAAAACAGAATAGAATATAATAGAGTAAAAAAGAAAACAATATAAAAGAATAGAAAGAAAGGAGAGAAGAGAAGAGAAGAGAGGAGAGGAGAGGAGAGGAGAGAGGAGAGAGGAGAGAGGAGAGAAGAGAGGAGAGAGGAGAGAGGAATATAACCATCTTCCAAAACTCAAATTTTGCATTTTGAATAAAATAGAAACAGCTATTCTTCACAATGAATTTGGATGTATCCATATTTCTGAATAACAATAGTAACAAATTTGAATGAATCTGAAATAACAGAAAAAAATTTTGTCTGAAATTCGAATTCAAATTACAATCAAAAATAAAATTGAATTTGAAAAAAAAATTGAAATGTAAACATATTGCTGACTTTTGCTGGTTTCCTTTAAAGACTGTGTATAGCCATCTTTCAGAATTCAAATTTGGAAAATAATAGAATAAAACAGAATAGAATAGAAAAGAATAGAAGGAAAGGAGAGGAGAAGAGAAGAGAGGAGAGGAGAGGAGAGAAAAAGAGAGAGAAGGAGAGCAGAAGAGTGGAGAAGAGAGGAGAGGAGAAGAGAAGAGAGGAGAGTAGAAGAGAGGAGAGGACTATACCTATCTTCCAAAACTCAAATTTTGCATTTTGAATAAAATAATAAAACCAACTATTCTTCACAATGAATTTGAATCGATTCAAAATTTTCCATTATAAATTTGATTCAAATACTTTGAGTCCATTGGAAAAATTTGAGTCCGGTTTGAAAATGAATAAACGAAACAAAACTAAAAAAAACTAATTTTGAACTTTTGGAATTTGAAAGAAATGAAATTAGTAACAAATCGAAATGAAAAACATTTTTTTTCTTACATGTCTATTTGGCACATTTGATTTGTATGGCGTTTGAGCTCAGCATCCATGTTTGCCGAGCCCAGAGATGTTCGACTCATCCCTGATTTTAACATATATGCAAAAATTTAAAAAATAATAAAAAATTGTCTCCATCGGAAATTGGTTACTAAACCCTGAAACATGAATGTATCGTTCTAATTAATAAAGTAGTATGTCAAGTTGCCTGCATGTTTGTCCAGCTAAGAAATTAAAAAAAAAAAGCAACATTTTTCCGCACGATTGATTTGCAGGACATCCTTTCAGTAAAAAATTGGAGTCTGCCCTTCTTTGGTGAACCCCAAGGACGAATTTTATTCTGCTGAATGGAGACACCAACAAAGGAAATGTAAACAGTCCTTCAGATTCTATAGAAAAGACGCATCGCCCAGGTAAAGGTCTACATGTAAACTTGGCTGTTAAGCGTTTTCTTTCCTTTTTTTCTCCTTTCCCATTATTCAGAAGCCACCTCCGAGCCCTGCGAGAGAAAACTCGTCCGCCGCACAACGTACGCCAAGCTGGAATAATGGGCGCATTCTTCAGCTTCAAAACCGGTAATTCCAATCTACCTAAAGACATTCCATCGTGTCATGGTTAGTACATAAAATGTGACTTTGTGTGAGTCATAGAACAGTCACCCCATACAACAAAGGATTTTTTTTTGTTTCCATCAGAAAGAATAACATTTGAACAGTTTATAAACAAGTCTTTATTACAAGTCAAAGAGGATTTAAAAGGGAACTGAATGAAAGAGTTTAAAGGTGAACTCCGGGCTAAAAAAATATTGTCTAACGCCGCTCATCATGTGTATTCTTCGTTGAATCTCAGTGAGCTTTGTGTATTTCTTCCAGATCTGTGCAGTCATCCAGTGTGAGACTTTTCCTTCCTGGAATAAAGACCACTTATTTCTGAGCTCTCTTTGTGCAGGGTGCCTGGTCTTGTCTCCACCCCCTCCTGTAGTTTTCTGTAGTGGGTAGGGCCTGCTGGGCCCCTCCCACAGCTCTACTCTCTCTCCTTGTGCAGGGTAACTGGTCTTGTCTCCATCCCTCCTCTAGTTTTCTGCAGTGGGTAGGGTCTGCTGAGCCCCTACCACAGCTGTGCTCTCTCTCTTTGTGCAGGGTAAATAGTCTTGTCTCCACCCCCTTCTGTAGTTTTCTGCAGGGAGCCTTAGTGGGTGGAGACTGCTGGGCTCCTGTCAGGGAGCGAGGAGCCAGGGACACAAGGAGGTGCAATTAAAGGTAGGTTTATTATACAAAAACAAGGCAGAGTCTATGCAAGTCTAACAGCAACAGCGGGTGATTTGGTAGAACAGTAGCCAGGAAGGATGGTCGCCAGAGCCGGGGTCAGAAGCCAGGAAAGATGATCGCCAGAGCCGGGGTCAGAAGCCAGGAAGGATGATCGCCAAAGCCGGGGTCAGAAGCCAGGAAGGATGATCGCCAAAGCCGGGGTCAGAAGCCAGGAAGGATGGTCGCCAGAGCCAGGGTCAGAAGCCAGATAGGATGGTCGCCAGAGCTGCGGTCAGAAGCCAGGAAGGAGTCTTACCAAAGCCGAGTTGGTATCCAGGAGAGCAATGAGAAACTAAACAAGAGCTTGCTGCTGTGCAACAGACAGGACACGAATGCAATGGACAGCTACAAACAGCAGACTTATATGTGATAAGCCGCCACCTCCTGGGAGGAGCCGCAGAGGGCTGAAAGCATAAAGGATCCCACAATGCTTTGCAGACACCTAAGATGGATGCCAGCACATGGAGCAGCACAAGCCCTGAGGAAAGGTAGGACCTTGACAGAACCTCCTCCTCAAGGACCCCTCCCCCTCTGCGGCTCAACATAAGGCTTCTGGGGAAAGCGGGCGTGAAAACGCGGAGGAGGGCAGGAGCATGAACATCCGCGGAAGGAACCCAGGAACGCTCCTCGGGACCATAACCACGCCAATGGACCAGGAACTGCACCCGACCACGGGCCAACCGAGAGTCCAGGATGCGGCTCACTTCATACTCCTCATGACCGTCAATAGGACGAGACCAAGGCGGAGAGGCAGTAAAGCGATTACAGACCAGAGGCTTCAACAGGGATACATGGAAGACATTGGAGATACGCATCCCAGGAGGAAGAGCAAAGGCATAGGCAACCAGGTTCACCCTGCGGAGGATGCGGAAAGGACCAACAAAACGGGGAGCCAGTTTCGGTGCGGAAACCCGAAGATTGAGGTTACCAGTGGAAAACCACACCTCATCTCCGACCTGGTATGAAGGAGCGGGCAACCGTCTACAATCAGCCTGGAGCTTCTGGCGCTGAGCTGAGTCCTTCAAGGACCTCTGGATCTGCCCCCACGAGGAACGCAGGGCAGCAAGATGGTTCTCCACAGCCGGAATGTCCTGTGGCGAGAACAACTCAGGCAATACAGCGGGTTGGAACCCATAGTTGGCCATGAAGGGAGACATCCCGGAGGAGAAGTTGACAGCCGAGTTCCACGCAAACTCTGCCCATGGCAGGAGATCAACCCAATTGTCTTGATGGTCTGAGATATAGCAGTGAAGTAATTGTTCCAGGGCCTGGTTGGAACGCTCCGCAGCTCCATTGGACTGCGGGTGGTAGGCCAAAGAGAAGGAGAGCTTGATACCCAACTGGGAGCAGAAGGCGCACCAGAACCTGGACACAAACTGTGTCTCCCACGGTCTGAGACAATCACCTTAGGCAACCCATGCAAGTGAAAGATCTCCCTGGCGAAAAACGTAGCCAGTTCTTGCGCAGTCGGCAATTTCTTGAACGGAACACAATGGCACATCTTGGAGAAACGATCAATGACCAAAAGAATGACCGTATGGCCTTGAGACGCAGGAAGGTCTACAATAAAATTCATGCCCAGGTGTGACCAGGGACACTCCCCATTGGGAATGGGTTGCAGAAGGCCCAATGGAAGATGCCAAGGAGATTTATTCTGGGCACAGACAGAACATGCCGCTACATATGAGGCGATGTCTGATCGGAGAGATGGCCACCAGAATAAACGAGAAAAGACCCAGGACAACTGGTTCCTCTCTGGATGACCGGCAGTCTTGCAATTATGGTAGGTACGCAGCAAGCGGGTGCGCAATCCCTCAGGTACGAAACATCTACAAGCCGGTCTCTCAGAGGGAGCATCAGTTTGAGCCACCAAAATCTTCTCCCCAAGGGGAGAAGTCAAGCTGGTACGAATGGCAGCCAGGATCTGATCCGGAGGTATGAACGAGGTCGGTAGAGATGAGCGAAGAAATGAAAAATTCGATTCGGCTGATTCGGCGAATTCCAGTGTGAAATTCGATTCGATGCGAATTTCTCCGCTACGAAGATGACTTATTTAAAGGGTTTCTAGGCTTCAGAGAGCCTTTAAATTAGTGCAGAACACTGTACCTTTAATTTAAATGCCCTTGGAGATGAGGAAGGAGAAGGAGAAGGAGAAGGATGAGAAGAAGGAGAAGGAGAAGGATGAGAAGAAGGAGAAGGAGAAGGGTGAGAAGAAGGAGAAGGATGAGAAGAAGGAGAAGGATGAGAAGAAGGAGAAGGAGAAGGATGAGAAGAAGGAGAAGGAGAAGGATGAGAAGAAGGAGAAGGAGAAGGATGAGAAGAAGGAGAAGGAGAAGGATGAGAAGAAGGAGAAGGATGAGAAGAAGGAGAATGATGAGAAGAAGGAGAAGGATGATAAGAAGAAGGCTGAGAATAAGGAGAAGGATGAGAAGAAGGAGAAGGAGAAGGATGAGAAGAAGGAGAAGGATGAGAAGAAGGAGAAGGAGAAGGATGAGAAGAAAGAGAAGGATGAGAAGGAGAAGGATGAGAAGAAGAAGGATGAGAAGAAGAAGGATGAGAAGAAGGAAAAGGATGAGAAGAAGAAGGATGAGAAGAAGGAGAAGGATGAGAAGAAGGAGAATGATGAGAAGAAGGAGAAGGATGATAAGAAGGACAAGGAAGAGAAGAAGGAGAAGGAGAAGGATGAGAAGAAGGAGAAGGATGAGAAGAAGGAGAAGGATGAGAAGAAGGAGAAGGATGAGAAGAAGGAGAAGGATGAGAAGAAGGAGAAGGATGAGAAGAAGGAGAAGGAGAAGGATGAGAAGAAGGAGAAGGATGAGAAGAAGAAGGATGAGAAGAAGGATGAGAAGAAGGAGGAGAAGGATGAGAAGAAGAAGGATGAGAAGAAGGAGAAGGATGAGAAGAAGGAGAAGGAAGAGAAGAAGGAGAAGGAGAAGGATGAGAAGGAGAAGGATGAGAAGAAGGAGAAGGATGAGAAGAAGGAGAAGGAGAAGGATGAGAAGAAGGAGAAGGATGAGAAGAAGAAGGATGAGAAGAAGGATGAGAAGGATGAGAAGAAGGAGAAGGATGAGAAGAAGGAGAATGATGAGAAGAAGGAGAAGAAGGAGAAGGATGAGAAGAAGGAGAAGGATGAGAAGAAGGAGAAGGATGAGAAGAAGGAGAAGGATGAGAAGAAGGAGAAGGAGAAGGATGAGAAGAAAAAGGATGAGGAGAAGGAGAAGGATGAGAAGAAGGAGAAGGAGAAGGATGAGAAGAAGGAGAAGGATGAGAAGAAGGAGAAGGAGAAGGATGAGAAGAAGGAGAAGGAGAAGGATGAGAAGAAGGAGAAGGAGAAGGATGAGAAGAAGGAGAAGGATGAGAAGAAGGAGAAGGATGAGAAGGAGAAGGATGAGAAGGAGAAGGATGAGAAGAAGAAGGCTGAGAATAAGGAGAAGGATGAGAAGAAGGAGAAGGATGAGAAGAAGGAGAAGGATGAGAAGAAGGAGAAGGAGAAGGATGAGAAGAAAGAGAAGGATGAGAAGGAGAAGGATGAGAAGAAGAAGGATGAGAAGAAGAAGGATGAGAAGAAGGAAAAGGATGAGAAGAAGAAGGATGAGAAGAAGAAGAAGGATGAGAAGAAGGAGAATGATGAGAAGAAGGAGAAGGATGATAAGAAGGAGAAGGAAGAGAAGAAGGAGAAGGAGAAGGATGAGAAGAAGGAGAAGGATGAGAAGAAGGAGAAGGATGAGAAGAAGGAGAAGGATGAGAAGAAGGAGAAGGATGAGAAGAAGGAGAAGGAGAAGGATGAGAAGAAAAAGGATGAGGAGAAGGAGAAGGATGAGAAGAAGGAGAAGGAGAAGGATGAGAAGAAGGAGAAGGATGAGAAGAAGGAGAAGGATGAGAAGAAGGAGAAGGAGAAGGATGAGAAGAAGGAGAAGGAGAAGGATGAGAAGAAGGAGAAGGAGAAGGATGAGAAGAAGGAGAAGGATGAGAAGAAGGAGAAGGATGAGAAGGAGAAGGATGAGAAGGAGAAGGATGAGAAGAAGAAGGCTGAGAATAAGGAGAAGGATGAGAAGAAGGAGAAGGATGAGAAGAAGGAGAAGGATGAGAAGAAGGAGAAGGAGAAGGATGAGAAGAAAGAGAAGGATGAGAAGGAGAAGGATGAGAAGAAGAAGGATGAGAAGAAGAAGGATGAGAAGAAGGAAAAGGATGAGAAGAAGAAGGATGAGAAGAAGAAGAAGGATGAGAAGAAGGAGAATGATGAGAAGAAGGAGAAGGATGATAAGAAGGAGAAGGAAGAGAAGAAGGAGAAGGAGAAGGATGAGAAGAAGGAGAAGGATGAGAAGAAGGAGAAGGATGAGAAGAAGGAGAAGGATGAGAAGAAGGAGAAGGAGAAGGATGAGAAGAAAAAGGATGAGGAGAAGGAGAAGGATGAGAAGAAGGAGAAGGAGAAGGATGAGAAGAAGGAGAAGGATGAGAAGAAGGAGAAGGATGAGAAGAAGGAGAAGGAGAAGGATGAGAAGAAGGAGAAGGAGAAGGATGAGAAGAAGGAGAAGGAGAAGGATGAGAAGAAGGAGAAGGATGAGAAGAAGGAGAAGGATGAGAAGGAGAAGGATGAGAAGGAGAAGGATGAGAAGAAGAAGGCTGAGAATAAGGAGAAGGATGAGAAGAAGGAGAAGGAGAAGGATGAGAAGAAGGAGAAGGATGAGAAGAAGGAGAAGGAGAAGGATGAGAAGAAAGAGAAGGATGAGAAGGAGAAGGATGAGAAGAAGAAGGATGAGAAGAAGAAGGATGAGAAGAAGGAAAAGGATGAGAAGAAGAAGGATGAGAAGAAGGAGAAGGATGAGAAGAAGGAGAATGATGAGAAGAAGGAGAAGGATGATAAGAAGGAGAAGGAAGAGAAGAAGGAGAAGGAGAAGGATGAGAAGAAGGAGAAGGATGAGAAGAAGGAGAAGGATGAGAAGAAGGAGAAGGATGAGAAGAAGGAGAAGGATGAGAAGAAGGAGAAGGAGAAGGATGAGAAGAAGGAGAAGGATGAGAAGAAGAAGGATGAGAAGAAGGATGAGAAGAAGGAGGAGAAGGATGAGAAGAAGAAGGATGAGAAGAAGGAGAAGGATGAGAAGAAGGAGAAGGAAGAGAAGAAGGAGAAGGAGAAGGATGAGAAGGAGAAGGATGAGAAGAAGGAGAAGGATGAGAAGAAGGAGAAGGATGAGAAGAAGGAGAAGGAGAAGGATGAGAAGAAGGAGAAGGATGAGAAGAAGAAGGATGAGAAGAAGGATGAGAAGGATGAGAAGAAGGAGAAGGATGAGAAGAAGGAGAATGATGAGAAGAAGGAGAAGAAGGAGAAGGATGAGAAGAAGGAGAAGGATGAGAAGAAGGAGAAGGATGAGAAGAAGGAGAAGGATGAGAAGAAGGAGAAGGAGAAGGATGAGAAGAAAAAGGATGAGGAGAAGGAGAAGGATGAGAAGAAGGAGAAGGATGAGAAGGAGAAGGAGAAGGATGAGAAGAAGGAGAAGGAGAAGGATGAGAAGAAGGAGAAGGATGAGAAGAAGGAGAAGGATGAGAAGGAGAAGGAGAAGGATGAGAAGGAGAAGGATGAGAAGAAGGAGAAGGAGAAGGATGAGAAGAAGGAGAAGGAGAAGGATGAGAAGAAGGAGAAGGATGAGAAGAAGGATGAGCAGAAGGAGAAGGATGAGAAGAAGGAGAAGGATGAGAAGAAGGAGAAGGATGAGAAGAAGGATGAGAAGAAGGATGAGAAGAAGGAGAAGGATGAGAAGAAGGACAGTTCTGTGACAGTTTCTGTCTATTTCTGACAGTTCTGGGACATTCACTCCATACAGCGGTTTCAACCGCTGTATGGAGGGAATGTCATAGAACTGTCAGAAATAGACTATTAATGACAGTTCTGGGACTGTCCTTCCATGCAGCGGTTGAAACATTGTATGTATTTGTTTCCATAAATGGATCCATTTATGGAAACAAATACATACAATGTTTCAACCGCTGCATGGAAGGACAGTCCCAGAACTGTCATTAATAGTCTATTTCTGACAGTTCCATGACATTCCCTCCATACAGCGGTTAAAACAGCTGTATGCAGTGAATGTCCCAGAACTGTCATAAATAGTCTATTTCTGATAGATCTGGGACATTCACTCCATACAGCTGTTTTAACCGCTGTATGGAGGGAATGTCATGGAACTGTCAGAAATAGACTATTAATGACAGTTCTGGGACTGTCCTTCCATGCAGCGGTTGAAACATTGTATGTATTTGTTTCCATAAATGGATCCATTTATGGAAACAAATACATACAATGTTTCAACCGCTGCATGGAAGGACAGTCCCAGAACTGTCATTAATAGTCTATTTCTGACAGTTCCATGACATTCCCTCCATACAGCGGTTAAAACAGCTGTATGCAGTGAATGTCCCAGAACTGTCATAAATAGTCTATTTCTGATAGATCTGGGACATTCACTCCATACAGCTGTTTTAACCGCTGTATGGAGGGAATGTCATGGAACTGTCAGAAATAGACTATTAATGACAGTTGTGGGACTGTCCTTCCATGCAGCGGTTGAAACATTGTATGTATTTGTTTCCATAAATGGATCCATTTATGGAAACAAATACATACAATGTTTCAACCGCTGCATGGAAGGACAGTCCCAGAACTGTCATTAATAGTCTATTTCTGACAGTTCCATGACATTCCCTCCATACAGCGGTTAAAACAGCTGTATGGAGTGAATGTCCCAGATCTATCAGAAATAGACTATTTATGACAGTTCTGGGACATTCACTGCATACAGCTGTTTTAACCGCTGTATGGAGGGAATGTCATGGAACTGTCAGAAATAGACTATTAATGACAGTTCTGGGACTGTCCTTCCATGCAGCGGTTGAAACATTGTATGTATTTGTTTCCATAAATGGATCCATTTATGGAAACAAATACATACAATGTTTCAACCGCTGTATGGAAGGACAGTCCCACAACTGTCATTAATAGTCTATTTCTGACAGTTCCATGACATTCCCTCCATACAGCGGTTAAAACAGCTGTATGGAGTGAATGTCCCAGATCTATCAGAAATAGACTATTTATGACAGTTCTGGGACATTCACTGCATACAGCTGTTTTAACCGCTGTATGGAGGGAATGTCATGGAACTGTCAGAAATAGACTATTAATGACAGTTCTGGGACTGTCCTTCCATGCAGCGGTTGAAACATTGTATGTATTTGTTTCCATAAATGGATCCATTTATGGAAACAAATACATACAATGTTTCAACCGCTGCATTGAAGGACAGTCCCAGAACTGTCATTAATAGTCTATTTCTGACAGTTCCATGACATTCCCTCCATACAGCGGTTAAAACAGCTGTATGCAGTGAATGTCCCAGAACTGTCATAAATAGTCTATTTCTGATAGATCTGGGACATTCACTCCATACAGCTGTTTTAACCGCTGTATGGAGGGAATGTCATGGAACTGTCAGAAATAGACTATTAATGACAGTTGTGGGACTGTCCTTCCATACAGCGGTTGAAACATTGTATGTATTTGTTTCCATAAATGGATCCATTTATGGAAACAAATACATACAATGTTTCAACCGCTGCATGGAAGGACAGTCCCAGAACTGTCATTAATAGTCTATTTCTGACAGTTCCATGACATTCCCTCCATACAGCGGTTAAAACAGCTGTATGCAGTGAATGTCCCAGAACTGTCATAAATAGTCTATTTCTGATAGATCTGGGACATTCACTCCATACAGCTGTTTTAACCGCTGTATGGAGGGAATGTCATGGAACTGTCAGAAATAGACTATTAATGACAGTTCTGGGACTGTCCTTCCATGCAGCGGTTGAAACATTGTATGTATTTGTTTCCATAAATGGATCCATTTATGGAAACAAATACATACAATGTTTCAACCGCTGCATTGAAGGACAGTCCCAGAACTGTCATTAATAGTCTATTTCTGACAGTTCCATGACATTCCCTCCATACAGCGGTTAAAACAGCTGTATGCAGTGAATGTCCCAGAACTGTCATAAATAGTCTATTTCTGACAGTTCTGGGACATTCACTCCATACAGCGGTTTCCGGCAAAAAGTGTATGTGCAGAGTTCCTCTATTCTGCAGATACACTTAGAGGAGCTCTGCAGATACACTTAGAGGAGCTCTGCACATACACTTTTTTCCGGTTTGGAATTATTCTTATTTTCATCCTACTTCTTCTTCTTCTTCTTCATCCTCATCCTCATCCTCTTCTTCTTCTGAGGATGAGGATGAAGAAGAAGTAGGATGAAAATAAGATTAATTCCAAGCCGGCAAAAAGTGTATGTGCAGAGCTCCTCTAAGTGTATCTGCAGAGCTCCTCTAAGTGTATCTGCAGAATAGAGGAACTCTGCACATACACTTTTTGCCGGCTTGGAATTATTCTTCTTTTCATCCTACTTCTTCTTCTTCTTCTTCTTCATCCTCATCCTCAGAAGAAGAGGATGAGGATGAGGATGAGGATGAGGAAGAAGAAGAAGAATGAAAAGAAGAATAATTCCAAGCCGGCAAAAAGTGTATGTGCAGAGTTCCTCTATTTCTGACAGTTCTCTCACAGCTTCTTCACATGTACAGCGGTTGAAATATCTGTATCCTAAATGGAAACTAATAGATACAAATTGTATCTATTAGTTTCCATTTAGGATACAGATGTTTCAACCGCTATACATGTGAAGAAGCTGTGAGAGAACTGTCAGAAATAGAGGAACTCTGCACATACACTTTTTGCCGGCTTGGAATTATTCTTCTTTTCATCCTACTTCTTCTTCTTCTTCTTCTTCTTCTTCTTCTTCTTCATCCTCATCCTCATCCTCTTCTTCTGAGGATGAAGAAGAAGAAGAAGTAGGATGAAAAGAAGAATAATTCCAAGCCGGCAAAAAGTGTATGTGCAGAGTTCCTCTATTTCTGACAGTTCTCTCACAACTTCTTCACATGTACAGTGGTTGAAACATCTGTATCCTAAATGTAAACTAATAGATACAATGTTTCAACCGCTAAACATGTGTTCCTTCTGTCAGAGAACTGTCAGAAATAGCGGAGCTCACTGCAGGGACACTTTTGCCGGCTGATCGGGAAATGTTCGATTCGCGCACCCGAAGTAGGCAAAATTTCGGTTTCGACACGAATCGAATATTTCCTGAAATTCGACTCGAATTCCGGTTCGCCTAGTTCGATTCGCTCATCTCTAGAGGTCGGCTCAGAGTCCTCCCTGGACAGCTCAGAGTATTGCCACGACAAGGCATCAGCCCTGACATTCTTGGAGCCAGGCAAATAGACCACATAGTTAAAACGCGACAAGAACAGAGCCCATCTGGCCTGACAGGGCGTCAACCTCTTAGCTTGCGAGAGATAAGTCAGGTTCTTGTGGTCAGTGAGAATGAGAACTGGAACTGCAGAACCCTCGAGCAGGTGCCTCCATTCCTTGAGAGCCTGAATAATGGCCAACAACTCCCTGTCTCCAATCTGGTAGTTGCATTCTGCGGAGGAAAGCTTCCTAGAGTAGAACGCACAGGGAAGTAGGGGTCCATTTGGCAACCGACACTGAGACAGGAGGGCACCTACTCCCATTTCAGATGCATCAACCTCGAGGACAAATGGCAACCCAGAATTGGGATGAGACAGTATCGGAGCCGAAGCGAAGGCGGATTTCAGAGCTTCGAAAGCTAAGATGGCCTCAGATGACCACTCGTGGGGATTACTGCCCTTCTTGGTCAGATCTGAGAGAGGCTTGGCCAGCGTGGAGAAGTTCCTGATAAACTTCCGATAATAGTTGGCAAATCCCAAAAAGCGCTGAATGGACCGAAGACCACTGGGACGAAGCCACTGCAGAACCGCCAAAACCTTCTGAGGGTCCATGGAAAATCCCACAGCGGAAATGATGTATCCCAAAAAGGCAACCTGGGATCGGTGAAATTCACACTTCTCGAGCTTACAGAAAAGCTCGTTCTCACGTAACCGTTGCAGCACCCGCTTAACATCCTGGATATGAGACTCCATAAATGCACAGTAAACCAAGATGTCGCCCAAGTAAACCACCACGCACTGCTGCAACAAGTCACAAAAGACATCATTAATGAACTCCTGAAAGACCGCGGGCGCGTTACACAACCCGAAGGGCATAAACAGGGATTCATAGTGGCCGGTTCTGGTGTTGAACGCGGTCTTCCATTCGTCGCCCTCCTTGATCCATATGAGGTTGTACGCAGCCCTAAGATCGAGTTTAGTAAAGACCGTTGCTCCCTTGAGGCGGTCGAACAACTCGGTTATCAACGGAATTGGGTAAGCATTCTTAATCATGATTCGATTGAGACCCCTAAAATCAATGCAAGGCCTCAATTCACCGCCCTTCTTTTTCACAAAGAAAAAGCCAGCTCCTGCTGGAGAAGTAGACTTGCGAATGTACCCCCGGGAAAGCACATCCGCAACGTACTCCTCCATGGCCTGATTCTCCACAACCGAAAGAGGATACACCCTGCCACGAGGAGGAGTGGCATCGGGTTGTAAGGTTATGGCACAATCGTATGGACGATGAGGAGGCAGAGCACCAGCGCGCACCTTGTCAAACACGTCCAGGTACTCCCCATAGTCAGTAGGCAACACAGAGTCCAAGGAGGCGAGAAGGAGAAACTCGGCCGACCGCCAATCAAAGGTCGGATTGTGCTTCTTAAGCCAGAGATATCCCAAAACCACGGAGTATTGCGGGGAAGAAATTACCTGGAAACAGGCCAACTCCCTGTGCCCCAATAGCTACTTCAACCGGCAGGGTCTCGTGAGTAACCTGCGGCGGTTGCAGGGGCCTTCAATCTATCGCCTCGAGGGCCAATGAAGTAACTCGAGCCTGCAGAGCAATGGAGTACTGGGCAGCAAACAAACTGTCCATAAACAACCCGCCAGCATCAGAGTCTACCAACACCTGGGCCGTCACCAAGCCTTCCGCCCTAGAGAGGACAACGGTGATTAGCGGTTTATCTTTGCGGGAAACCAGGGATGAGCAAACTCCACCCAAGATCTGAACCCGACAGGATCTCAGGTGCGAGCGTTTCCCGGACGGACCGGACAGGACTGCCGAAAATGCCCACAGAGACCACAGTACAGGCAGCGACCCTCCCGACGCCGAGAGGCCCGCTCCCCCTCGGAAAGGCGAGCAAACCCCAGCTGCATGGGCTCACCTTCAGACAAGCCATCCCCAGGAGGCGTGGGAGGAACGGGTGGGACAGAAGATGTAGGCGCCAATCGGTTAGGAGGCCTCCGCAGACGCTCCATAAGTGAAGGCCTCTCCCTAAGCCTGGTGTCAATCAGGATTAGGAAGGAAATTAGTGCTTTGAGCTCTACAGGCAGTTCTTTGGCTGCAATCTCGTCCTTCAACGCATCTGAGAGACCATGAGAGAAAGCAGCCACCAGAGCCTCATTGTTCCAACCCACCTCTGCCGCCAGGGTACGAAATTCTATGGCGTACTCGGCAACGGTTCGTGAACCCTGATGCATGGACATGAGCAGCTTAGCAGCAGAGGCGGAGCGAGCAGGCACATCAAATACCATACGGAAGGAGGCAACAAAACTGGCAAACTCGTGAATCACAGGGTTATTGTTCTCCCATAAGGGATTTGTCCAGGCCAAGGCCTTGTCCGAGAGCAGCGAGATTAGGAAGCCCACCTTTGACCTCTCAGTAGGAAAAGCATGGGGTATCAATTCAAAATATATGCCCACTTAGTTAAGGAAACCCCGACACTGACTCGGCTCACCCCCAAAGTGCTGTGGAAGGGGAGCTGAACCAGTCATACCGCTGGGCACCGCAGGTGCGGCAGCAGATGCGGAGGTAGGCGCAACAACCGGAGCAACAGCGGGAGCGACCACAGGAGTGACAACCTGCCTAATAGCACCAGGAGTAAGGTGTGCTGTGCGTGCAAGCAGTGTCTGCAACGCCTGAGCGAACTGATCCAACAAGAGATCCTGCTGATCAAGTCTGGCAACCAACATAGGGAGCGGGGGCATACCTGCGCCGTCAGGATTCATGGCATTCGTGTAGTGTCAGGAAGCGAGGAGCCAGACACACAAGGAGGTGCAATTAAAGGTAGGTTTATTATACAAAAACAAGACAGAGTCTATGCAAGTCCAACAGCAACAGCGGGTGATTTGGTAGAACAGTAGCCAGGAAGGATGATCGCCAGAGCCGGGGTCAGAAGCCAGGAAGAATGATCGGCAGAGCCGGGGTCAGAAGCCAGGAAGGATGATCGCCAGAGCTGGGGTCAGAAGCCAGGAAGGATGATCGCCAGAGCTGGGGTCAGAAGCCAGGAAGGAGTCTTGCCAAAGCCCAGTCGGTATCCAGGAGAGCAATGAGAAACTAAACAGGAGCTTGCTGCTGTGCAACAGACAGGACACGAATGCAAAGGACAGCTACAAACAGCAGACTTATATGTGATAAGCCGCCACCTCCTGGGAGGAGCCGCAGAGGGCTGAAAGCATAAAGGATCCCACAATGCTTTGCAGACATCTAAGATGGATGCCAGCACATGGAGCAGCACAAGCCCTGAGGAAAGGTAGGACCTTGACAGCTCCTCCCATAACTCTGCTCTATCTACTTGTACAGCGTGACTGGTCTTGTCTCCGCCCCTCCTCTAGTTTTATGTAGTGGGTAGGGTCTACTGCCCCCCCCCCCCCACAGCTCTGCTCTCTCTCTTTGTGCAGGGTGACTGGTCTTGTCTCTGACCCACCTGTAGTTTTCTGCAAGGAGCCTGTAGTGGGTGGAGCCTGCTGGACCCCTCCCATGACTCTGCTCTCTCTCCTTGTGCAGGGTGACTGTTCTGGTCTCCGAAGCTCCTGTAGTTTTCCCCAGTCAACCTGTAGTGGGTGGGGCCTGCTGGGCACCTCCAACTACTCTGCTCTCTCTCCTTTTACAGGGTGACTGGTCTTGTCTCTGCCCCCTCCTGTAGTTTTCTGCAAGCAGCCTGTAGTGGGTGGAGACTGCAGTGCCCCTCCAACATCTCTGCTCTGGCTAGGTACAGCACAGTGTTGATGACACTACTACTTTAACTTTGTGTACCCTCCATGTTTTTTGCAAACCCAGTTAAAGTAAGTTTACATCCTTCATGGCTATGGAGGAATATATTAAGATGACATTTTCTGTGGCTGGACTTCAGTTTTCAAGATCCATGTCACTGGATGCCCAAACATGATGACGTCGCTTACTGAATGACAGCTATCTGAGCAATACAAGAAAATGGAGGGGATAGTAGTGACATCAAATGTGGCTTTGCCAGTGTTAACTATGGAACATGGAGTTTAGGGCCTGGGAACCACCAAACCAGACCAAACCTCCCATTAAGAGGAGAACCATGCAAGAGGCCCAAAGATGTTGAAGCAAAATCACAAAAGAGAAAGGCTTGTACTTTTCATATCTCAGTTTGACAGTCACGCTCCATGGGGTACTGGTCAAATATATATGTACCCCTGTGTGGGAAGGGACCTAAAGTTGATTATGCATCCAATGTGTGTGGATTAAACCCTGAGGGCCAGCATCCCCTCCAACCATATAGAAAGCAACCTTATTTAGGTAATGATGTCACTCCCCACCCCTTTTCTTATGTGGCCATGTAAGTGAATGGGCCAGGTGACGTTAGTGGTTACATAGTTACATAGTTAGTCTGGCTGAAAAAAGACAAAAGTCCATCCAGTTCAACCATTAAAAAAAAAAACTTATAATCCTGCACACATAGTTGAGCCAAAGGAAGGCAAAAAACCCGACAAAGCACGATCCAATTTGCTCCTGCAGGGGAAAAATTCCTTCCTGATCCCCCGAGAGTCAATCGGATATTCCCTGGATCAACTTTCCCTATAAATGTTATATCCAGTTATATTCTGTGTATCCAAGAAAGAATCCAGGACTTTTTTAACTGCCATAGAAGGAAATGACGGGCGCAAGGCGGTTCTCTCGTTCTGGGAGGACGTCATATGACGTCCTCGCACTCTAACTGAGCGTGCGTGGACACAGCGGATCACCGATCAACGGAAAGAGCCGAAGATGTCGGCTCAGTCATGTGATCAGCTGTGTCCAATCACAGAAGATCACATGTAAATAAGGAAATGCCGATTATCAGCATTTCTCTCCTCACAAGTTGTCACGCTGACAGAGGAGAGGAGAGCCGGTAATTGGCATTCCACAGAGGGGACATCTACACTGATCATCAGGGCACTGATGATCAGTGTAGCCCCAGCAGTGCCACCTGTCAGTGCTCATCAATGCCACATATCAGTGCCCATCTGAGCTGCCTTTCAGTGCCACCTATCAGTGCCAGTCAGTGCCACCTTTCAGTGCTGCCAATCAGTTCCGCCTATCAGTGCCAGCCGGTGCCGCCTATCAGTGCCCGTCAATGCTGCCTATCAGTGCCGTCTAACAGTGCCAGTCAGTGCCACCTATCAGTGCCAGTCAGTGCCGCCTATCAGTGCTATATATGAGTGCTGCCTTTCAGTGCCCATCAGTGATGCCTGTCAATGCCCATCAATGCCAGCTACCAGTGCCTCCTCATCAGTGCCACCTATCAGTGCCTGTCAGTGCCCATCACTGAAGCCTCATTAGCGCACATCAGTGTAGGAGAAAAATCACTTATTTACAAAATTGTATAACAAAAACTAAGAAAAAAACATTTCAAAATTTTCAGTTGTTTTTGGTTTGTTTACAAAAAAATAAAATCCCAGAGGTGATTAAATACCACCAAAAGAAAGCTCTATCTGTCTCAAAAAAATGATAAAAACGTCATATGTGTACAGTGTTGCATGACCGCGCAATTGTCATTCAAAGTGCGACAGCGCTGAAAGCTGGAAATTGTCCTGGGAAGGAAGGGGGTAGAAGTGCCCTGTAGGCAGGAAGGGGGTAGAAGTGCCCTGTAGGCAGGAAGGGGGTAGAAGTGTCCTGTAGGCAGGAAGGGGGTAGAAGCGCACGGTAGGCAGGAAGGGGGTAGAAGCGCCTGGTAGACAGGAAGGGGGTAGAAGTGTCCGGTAGGCAGGAAGGGGGTAGAAGTGCCCTGTAGGCAGGAAGGGGGTAGAAGTGCCCGGTAGGCAGGAAGGGGGCAGAAGTGCCCGGTAGGCAGGAAGGGGGTAGAAGTGCCCTGTAGGCAGGAAGGGGGTAGAAGTGCCCTGTAGGCAGGAAGGGGGTAGAAGTGTCCTGTAGGCAGGAAGGGGGTAGAAGTGCCCTGTAGGCAGGAAGGGGGTAGAAGTGCCCTGTACGCAGGAAGGGGGTAGAAGTGCCCGGTAGGCAGGAAGGGGGCAGAAGTGCCCTGTAGGCAGGAAGGGGGCAGAAGTGTCCAGTAGGCAGGAAGGGGGCAGAAGTGTCCACTAGGCAGGAAGGGGGCAGAAGTGTCCACTAGGCAGGAAGGGGGTAGAAGTGCCCTGTAGGCAGGAAGGGGGTAGAAGTGCCCGGTAGGCAGGAAGGGGGTAGAAGTGCCCGGTAAGCAGGAAGGGGGTAGAAGTGCCGGTAGGCAGGAAGGGGGTAGAAGTGCCCGGTAGGCAGGAAGGAGGTAGAAGTGCCCGGCAGGCAGGAAGGGGGTAGAAGTGTCCAGCAGGCAGGAAGGGGGTAGAAGTGCCCTGTAGGCAGGAAGGGGGTAGAATTGCCCGGTAGGCAGGAAGGGGGTAGAAGTACCCTGTGGGCAGGAAGGGGGTAGAAGTGTCCAGTAGGCAGGAAGGGGGTAGAAGTGCCCTGTAGGCAGGAAGGGGGTAGAAGTGTCCACTAGGCAGGAAGGGGGTAGAAGTGCCTTGTAGGCAGGAAGGGGGTAGAAGTGCCCGGTAGGCAGGAAGGGGGTAGAAGTGTCCAGTAGACAGGAAGGGGGTAGAAGTGCCCTGTAGGCAGGAAGGGGGCAGAAGTGCCCGGTAGGCAGGAAGGGGGTAGAAGTGCCCGGTAGGCAGGAAGGGGGCAGAAGTGCCCTGTAGGCAGGAAGGGGGCAGAAGTGTCCAGTAGGCAGGAAGGGGGCAGAAGTGTCCACTAGGCAGGAAGGGGGCAGAAGTGTCCACTAGGCAGGAAGGGGGTAGAAGTGCCCTGTAGGCAGGAAGGGGGTAGAAGTGCCCGGTAGGCAGGAAGGGGGTAGAAGTGCCGGTAGGCAGGAAGGGGGTAGAAGTGCCCGGTAGGCAGGAAGGAGGTAGAAGTGCCCGGCAGGCAGGAAGGGGGTAGAAGTGTCCAGCAGGCAGGAAGGGGGTAGAAGTGCCCTGTAGGCAGGAAGGGGGTAGAATTGCCCAGTAGGCAGGAAGGGGGTAGCAGTGCCCGGTAGGCAGGAAGGGGGTAGAAGTGCCCGGTAAGCAGGAAGGGGGTAGAAGTGCCGGTAGGCAGGAAGGGGGTAGAAGTGCCCGGTAGTCAGGAAGGAGGTAGAAGTGCCCGGCAGGCAGGAAGGGGGTAGAAGTGTCCAGCAGGCAGGAAGGGGGTAGAAGTGCCCTGTAGGCAGGAAGGGGGTAGAATTGCCCGGTAGGCGAGGGGTTAAAGGTTGGCAGGTGCTACTTCTTTAGCAACACTGGACAACACAGATTTTGTTTCCCAAACACTTTTTGCTGTTCCTTACAGATTTCTGGCTGCTACTCAAGAAAATAACCTGCAATTTAACCCATCACATGCCATTTTATAGATATCTTGTGTGTTTGAAATTTCCAATACCTGTTGGCTATGCTGCACATATTGAAAGAAACACATTAAAACATGGAATTGTTGTTAAAATATATCCAGTAGACCAAATACAGCTGTAATGTCTGTGGACATCTAAACTCACTTTATTAGGTCCACCTGTTCTATTGCTTAGTAACACAAATTGCTAATCAGCCAATCACATGGAAGCAACTCAATGCATTTAGGCATCTAAATGTGGTGAAGACGACTTGCTGAAGTTCAAACTGAGCATCAGAATGGGGAAGAAATAGGATTTAAGTGACTTTGAACGTGGCATGGTTGTTGGTGCCAGACGGGCTGGTCTGAATATTTCAAAAACTTCTGATCTACTGGGATTTTCACGCACAACCATCTCTAGGGTTTACAGAGAATGGTCCAAAAAAGAGAAAATATCCAGTGAGTGGCAGTTGTGTGGGGGAAAAAGTCTTGTTGATGTCAGAGGTCAGAGGAGAATGGGCAGACTGCTTCTAGATGATAAAAAGGCAACAGTAACCCAAGTAATCACTCAACACAACTATCTCTGAATGCATAACATGTCCAACCTTGAAGCAGATGGGCTACAGCAGCAGGAGACCACACAGGGTGCCACTCCTGTCAGCTAAGAACAGGAAACGAAGGCTACAATTCGCACAGGCTCACCAACAATGGACAATAGAAGATTGGAAAAGGTTGTCTGGTCTGATGAGTCTCAGTTACCCTAGAGATAGAAAATCGCAGTAGATAAGAAGTTTTTAAAGTATTCAGACCAGCCCGTCTGACACCAACAACCACATGCCACATTCAAAGTCACTTTAATCCCTGCTAATCAACCAATCACATGGCAGCAACTCAGTGCATTTAGACATGTAGATGGGGTGAAGACGACTTGCTGAATTACATACTGAGCATCAGAATGGGGAACAAAGAGGATTTAAGTGACTTTGAACGTGGCGTGGTTGTTGGTGCCCAGGGGCGGACTGTTCATTTGGAAACTCCGGCACTGCCCGAGGGCCCGGGGTCAGTAGGGGGCCCCATGAGATGCTCCTGGTACCTTTTTCATAGGCTTTCTTGAGTCTGGGCAAGGACACAGGGGTCCCATGTTACAGCATAGAGACTGACACCAGTGGCGTCCCGAGGTAGGTGCGGGGGGTGTGCGCCGCACAGGGTGACACCTACCGCATGGGGTGACACCAGAGCCGCTCCACGAAAAGGTAAGTTGTAAAGCAAGCCGACGATCCTGGCAGGATGGATCCGATCCATCCAGCAGGGATCGTCGGCTTTCTTTACAACTTACCTTTTGGTGGAGCGGGTCTGGTGTCACCCCGTATAGGTTGCATGCCGACGATCCCCGGAGGGTGGATCGGATCTGTGAATTGGGGAGCATAATGAATCGGAGTCCAATCCATTATGCTCAATCTGCAGATCCGAACCATCCTGTGGGGATCGTCGGAGGGGGTGTCACCCGGTGTTATCGCACCGGGTGACACCAACCCTAGGGACGCCCCTGACTGACACACAGGGGCGGACTGACCATTTGGAAACGGCCCGAGGGCCCGGGGCCAGTAGGTAGCTCCATGAGATGCCCCTGGTACCTTTTTCATAGGCTTTTTCGAGTCTAGGCAAGGACACAGGGGCCCCATGATCCCCTATTGCCCGGGGGCCCCATGAGTTGTCAGTCCGCTCCTGTTGGTGCCAGACGGGCTGGTCTGAGGATTTCAAAATCTGCTGATCTACTGGGATTTTCATGCACAACCATCTCTAGGTTTACAGGTCGGAGGAGAATGGACAGACTGACTCGAGATTATAGAAAGGCAACAGAAAATCATGTCAATATGGACCAAAATCTCTGAGGAATGTTTCCTACACCTTGTGGAATCTATGCCATGAAGAATGAAGGCGGTCCTGAAGGCAAAAGGGGGTCCAACCCAGGACTAGCAAGGTGGACCTAATAAAGTGGCTGGTGAGTGTAAAAGTTGTGGATCTGCTGCTTGGAATGCAAGTCGGACACACCAAGTACCAGGGGCGGACTGACAACTCATGGGGCCCCCGGGCAATAGGGGATCATGGGGCCCCTGTGTCCTTGCCCAAACTCAAAAAAGCCTATGAAAAAGGTACCAGGGGCATCCCATGGGGCCCCCTAGTGACCCTGGGCCCTCGGGCAGTGCCCGAGTTTCCAAATGGTCAGTCCGCCCCTGCCAAGTACTGTTGTTACACTTTCAAATGGAACAGCCATACAAGGGAGTCCCAATATATCAAAAAGAAAAGGCCAATCCGAAAGAATTTAGTTCC
Source organism: Staurois parvus (assembly GCF_062004578.1). Taxonomy (NCBI): domain Eukaryota; kingdom Metazoa; phylum Chordata; class Amphibia; order Anura; family Ranidae; genus Staurois; species Staurois parvus. The sequence goes on along the minus strand of NW_028318844.1, from coordinate 64,816 downwards.
AGGAAAGAACATCACAGTTCCATGTGCCATTCACGAAAAACTTGGACTGATTACAAATGTTAGAATATTCAAACCTTTTTCTCATCCTTAACTCGAATAATGAATAAATCAGACCGTGAAATTAAATATAAATATAGTCCGACTCCCAAAATATATTTCCAGGTCCAACACAATATCTCAATCCTGTGTGTCCAGCTTCAATATTTCCATCACTCCGAACCCGGTGAATACCTTGATAAAATAAAACTAAAATAGTGTATTACCTTCAAATAATAATACCGTATTTTTCGCTCCATAAGACGTGCCTAGGTTTTAGAGGAGAAAAACAAGAAAAAAAATATTCTGAACCAATGTACTGCAGACACAGTACAGGGGATGACCAGAGACTGCGGACACAGTACAGGAGATGACCAGAGACTGCGGACACAGTACAGGAGATGACCAGAGACTGCGGACACAGTACAGGGGATGACCAGAGACTGCGGACACAGTACAGGAGATGACCAGAGACTGCAGACATAGTACAGGAGATGACCAGAGACTGCAGACACAGTACAGGAGATGACCAGAGACTGCAGACACAGTACAGGAGATGACCAGAGACTGCGGACACAGTACAGGAGATGACCAGAGACTGCAGACACAGTACAGGAGATGACCAGAGACTGCAGACACAGTACAGGAGAGGACCAGAGACTGCAGACATAGTACAGGAGATGACCAGAGACTGCGGACACAGTACAGGAGATGACCAGAGACTGCAGACACAGTACAGGAGATGACCAGAGACTGCAGACACAGTACAGGAGATGATCAGAGACTGCAGACACAGTACAGGAGATGACCAGAGACTGCGGACAGTACAGGAGATGACCAGAGACTGCGGACAGTACAGGAGATGACCAGAGACTGCGGACATAGTACAGGAGATGAGATGACCAGAGACTGCGGACAGTACAGGAGATGACCAGAGACTGCGGACATAGTACAGGAGATGACTAGAGACTGCAGACACAGTACAGGAGATGACCAGAGACTGCAGACACAGTACAGGAGATGACCAGAGACTGCGGACATAGTACAGGGGATGACCAGAGACTGCAGACATAGTACAGGGATGACCAGAGACTGCGGACACAGTACAGGAGATGACCAGAGACTGCAGACACAGTACAGGAGATGACCAGAGACTGCAGACACAGTACAGGAGATGACCAGAGACTGCAGACACAGTACAGGAGATGACCAGAGACTGCGGACACAGTACAGGAGATGACCAGAGACTGCAGACACAGTACAGGAGATGACCAGAGACTGCGGACACAGTACAGGAGATGACCAGAGACTGCAGACATAGTACAGGAGATGACCAGAGACTGCAGACACAGTACAGGAGAGGACCAGAGACTGCAGACATAGTACAGGAGATGACCAGAGACTGCGGACACAGTACAGGAGATGACCAGAGACTGCAGACACAGTACAGGAGATGACCAGAGACTGCAGACACAGTACAGGAGATGACCAGAGACTGCAGACACAGTACAGGAGATGACCAGAGACTGCGGACAGTACAGGAGATGACCAGAGACTGCGGACAGTACAGGAGATGACCAGAGACTGCGGACATAGTACAGGAGATGAGATGACCAGAGACTGCGGACAGTACAGGAGATGACCAGAGACTGCGGACATAGTACAGGAGATGACTAGAGACTGCAGACACAGTACAGGAGATGACCAGAGACTGCAGACACAGTACAGGAGATGACCAGAGACTGCGGACATAGTACAGGGGATGACCAGAGACTGCAGACATAGTACAGGGATGACCAGAGACTGCGGACACAGTACAGGGGATGACCAGAGACTGCAGACACAGTACAGGAGATGACCAGAGACTGCAGACACAGTACAGGAGATGACCAGAGACTGCGGACACAGTACAGGGGATGACCAGAGACTGCGGACACAGTACAGGGGATGACCAGAGACTGCAGACACAGTACAGGAGATGACCAGAGACTGCAGACATAGTACAGGAGATGACTAGAGACTGCGGACACAGTACAGGAGATGACCAGAGACTGCGGACACAGTACAGGGCATGACCAGAGACTGCGGACATAGTACAGGAGATGACCAGAGACTGTGGATACAGTACAGGGGATGACCAGAGACTGCAGACACAGTACAGGAGATGACCAGAGACTGCGGACACAGTACAGGGGATGACCGGAGACTGCGGACACAGTACAGGGGATGACCGGAGACTGCGGACACAGTACAGGGGATGACCGGAGACTGCGGACACAGTACAGGGGATGACCAGAGACTGCGGACACAGTACAGGAGATGACCAGAGACTGCGGACACAGTACAGCAGATGACCAGAGACTGCGGACACAGTACAGGAGATTACCAGAGACTGCGGACATAGTACAGGAGATGACCAGAGACTGGGGACAGAGTACAGGAGATGACCAGAGACTGCGGACATAGTACAGGAGATGACCAGAGACTGGGGACAGAGTACAGGAGATGACCAGAGACTGCGGACATAGTACAGGAGATGACCAGAGACTGCGGACACAGTACAGGAGATGACCAGAGACTGTGGACATAGTACAGGAGATGACCAGAGACTGCGGACACAGTACAGGAGATGACCAGAGACTGCAGACATAGTACAGGAGATGATCAGAGACTGCGGACATAGTACAGGAGATGACTAGAGACTGCGGACATAGTACAGGAGATGACTAGAGACTGCAGACACAGTACAGGAGATGACCAGAGACTGCAGACACAGTACAGGAGATGATCAGAGACTGCGGACACAGTACAGGAGATGACCAGAGACTGCGGACACAGTACAGGAGATGACCAGAGACTGCGGACATAGTACAGGAGATCACCAGAGACTGCAGACACAGTACAGGGGATGACCAGAGACTGCGGACACAGTACAGGAGATGACCAGAGACTGCGGACACAGTACAGGAGATGACCAGAGACTATGGACAGTACAGATGACCAGAGACTGCAGACACAGTACAGGGCAGGGGTGGACTGACAACTCATGGGGCCCCCGGGCAATAGGGGTTCATGGGGCCCCTGTGTCCTTGCCCAAACTCAAAAAAGCATATGAAAAAGGTACCAGGGGCATCTCATGGGGCCCCTTACTGACCCCGGGCCCTCGGACAATTCTCGAGTTTCCAAATGGTCAGTCCGCCCCTGTATAGCATCTTACATTAGGGACTATCAGTAATAGATTCCCATGACACAGCCACAGCAGCTTCCTAGGATGTAAAACATGTTTTTCCAGTAATCAAAATGGCCGCGCCGCCACTTCTGTTTTTTGCGCAATTACGTCAGACGTCACTTCAAGGGTGAATGTGTGACTTTTTCTTGGCATTAGAAGTTGGGTATTCAATATGTGAGTTTTTTTTTTAGTTTTGTAAGTTTCCGAGTGATTTATTTTCTATGATTACAGATGTTGATAGTAAATAATGAACAAGGAAGGTGAACGTTTTTTCGTTCTTGGAGACAGATGTTTCCACGAATAACTGATGCCAAGGTTAAGGGGTGCATTTTTGTTGGTCCACAACTTAGACACCTCAAGTACAAGCTGTTGGAAGATCTGTTCATCAGAGAACGTTGCCTGGAAAGCGTTCCTGGATCTTGTCGAGAATTTTCTTGGCAACTACAGAGCACCAAACTACAGTCAGCTGGTTGACAAACTTCTCACAGCGTACAGTAGGGCAACCCGTCACTGAAAATTCATTTTTTTGCGTTCACATTTAGACTTTTTTCCTGGTAATCTAGGTGTCATCGGTGATGAACATGATGGAAGGTTTCACAAGACATTACCACAATGGAAAAATGTTATCACAGCAGCAGGAATCCATCAATGCCGCCTGACTATCCTTGGACGCCACAGGGAGATGCACCAGACACTGAGTACATGCGAGAAGCAGCAGCGGAACGCTTTTAGCCCTGAACTCATCCAACGTGTCAGAAACATTATGTGATTAATTACATCATAGCTATTAATGGTCATTTCAGATTTATCAAGTTATAGCGTTTACAAATGGCGGGAAAGATACTGGGATTTTTAGGTTTTTTTTATACTAATAATGGCGGCGATCAGGGACTTATGGCAGCGACCAGCGACTTATGGCGGGACTGCGGGACTGCGGCGGACATTCTGACATTGGGGGGTACTGACTTGGGGTCACTGACATCCCCAAAAACACTAATACAGTGATCAGTGCAAAAAAAACAAAACACTGACACTGTACTAATGGCACTGGGGAGGAAGGGGTTAACTTTATTTTACAGGGAAGGGTTATAGGAGTGAGGGGGAGTGTTTTACTAGGGGGCGGGGGGGGCGTGTGCTGCACGGGACACCGCTGATCGGGAGAGAGAAACTCTTCTTTCTCGATCAGCTCGTCCTCGAGCTGTCATATAAGTGACAGACAGCACAGCTACTGCAGCTGTGCTCTCTGTCACTGTTTGCCGCCGATCGCCGGGAAACAGACGGTAAGGACCGGCTGTGACCCGGCGACTGACATCCGCGGCGGTGATCGGCGGGACAGATAGGGCGGCAGCGCGCCTCGTGCGTGCCCCCTGCCTGTTTACAAAACACACGTTTTAAAATGTGGTTTTGCCTGTCCGTGCCGCCCTGCCGCCGTATTTCTACAGTGGCAGGGCGGCAAGTGGTTAAACTTTTACTAAACCCCAGACCCTGCATTCACTGTATCTGCTCTCCCCGGACCCTGCATTCACTGTATCTGCTCTCCCCGGACCCTGCATTCACTGTATCTGCTCTCCCCGGACCCTGCATTCACTGTATCTGCTCTCCCCGGACCCTGCATTCACTATATCCGTTCTCCCTGGATCCTACATTCACTATATCCACTCTCCCTGGACCCCGCATTCACTATACCCGGTCTTCCCAGACCCTGCATTCACTGTATCTGCTCTCCCCGGATCTGGAACCCATCTGCTGGAGGAATCTGCAACCCCAACCCTCTCTCCCTGTAAGCTGAAGCAATAAAACTTGGGAAAGGCTATAGTGACTGGCGCCCTTCATTGTCCTTACTTTCCTCAGTGCGGCGATGAGGCCACCTTTGTTTTATGACAGCCCTCACCTACGCTTGGAGGACATCTTCTTTTCCCAGGAAGGGTAGTTATTGGGTTTCCAGCATGCTACCACCTCCAAGATAAAACAATACTCCCCAAACGGCAAAGTTTAATTCTGTTTTTCTCTCTTTTTATTTTACAGGAAATAGCCAACATGTCTGTATGTTATTTTCCTTCTTGTCTTCTGTCACTTTTACTTTTGGACATATTTCTATGCACTGACCTCCTAGGGATATTAAATATCAAAAAATTAGATTGGCCTTCTGCGAACTCCTAAATAGACTGCTGAGTTGTATTACCTGATGTTAGATTGTGAGATTGCATCATGTGGCTATGTACTCATGTTCTATGTCATTTTGGCAAGTAGCTGGTTTACGAGGAGACGGCCAACATGACAGAATGCCAAAAAGTACCAGCAGAGATGTTTTAGCAGAGAATAGGTGTAGGTACTCGCCTCTTATCTCTGCACCATACCCACCTCCGAGCATCGTCCCTTGGTCCTGCCCCCCAGCCCTCCTTCCCTTTTAGGCCCCATGTACACGGGACACTTCTGAATGATGGAAACTGACTGCTGGAAAACGTAGGTTAAAAAATGTCTGTTTAGCCGCGTTTGCATAACGCGTTTATGTGCGTTTGCGTTTAGAAACGTTTTTTAAAGATAAGCACAGGTGAACCTCCCAAATGCCCAGAATGCACTGAAAAATGGTAAATTACTAATATTTTCAGAATGTTTCAGAGAAATACAGAGAGTAGAAGCAGAGACAGCAGTATGTGTTGAGATTAGTTTAGGTGTGAGTTGCTCATTAACATTTCTTTTGTTTCCAAGGGAGGGAAAGGTGTCTGGTGGAGGGAGTCATTAAGGCCACCTGGCAGGGGGTCTTCAGGAGGAATTTGAGGTGTGAATGGTCATTAACATATCTTTTGTTTCCAAGAGTGGGAGAGGTCTGAGGTGTGAATGTTTCCAAGGGTGGGAGAGGTCTGAGGTGTGAATGTTTCCAAGGGTGGGAGAGGTCTGAGGTGTGAATGTTTCCAAGGGTGGCAGAGGTCTGAGGTGTGAATGTTTCCAAGGGTGGGAGAGGTCTGAGGTGTGAATGTTTCCAAGGGTGGGAGAGGTCTGAGGTGTGAATGTTTCCAAGGGTGAGAGAGGTCTGAGGAGTGAATGTTTCCAAGGGTGGGAGAGGTCTGAGGTGTGAATGTTTCCAAGGGTGGGAGAGGTCTGAGGTGTGAATGTTTCCAAGGGTGGGAGAGGTCTGGGGTGTGAATGTTTCCAAGGGTGGGAAAGGTCTGAGGTGTGAATGTTTCCAAGGGTGGGAGAGGTCTGAGGTGTGAATGTTTCCAAGGGTGGGAGAGGTCTGAGGTGTGAATGTTTCCAAGGGTGGGAGAGGTCTGAGGTGTGAATGTTTCCAAGGGTGGCAGAGGTCTGAGGTGTGAATGTTTCCAAGGGTGGGAGAGGTCTGAGGTGTGAATATTTCCAAGGGTGAGAGAGGTCTGAGGAGTGAATGTTTCCAAGGGTGGGAGAGGTCTGAGGTGTGAATGTTTCCAAGGGTGGGAGAGGTCTGGGGTGTGAATGTTTCCAAGGGTGGGAAAGGTCTGAGGTGTGAATGTTTCCAAGGGTGGGAGAGGTCTGAGGTGTGAATGTTTCCAAGGGTGGGAGAGGTCTGAGGTGTGAATGTTTCCAAGGGTGGGAGAGGTCTGAGGTGTGAATGTTTCCAAGGGTGGCAGAGGTCTGAGGTGTGAATGTTTCCAAGGGTGGGAGAGGTCTGAGGTGTGAATGTTTCCAAGGGTGGGAGAGGTCTGAGGTGTGAATGTTTCCAAGGGTGAGAGAGGTCTGAGGAGTGAATGTTTCCAAGGGTGGGAGAGGTCTGAGGTGTGAATGTTTCCAAGGGTGGGAGAGGTCTGAGGTGTGAATGTTTCCAAGGGTGGGAGAGGTCTGGGGTGTGAATGTTTCCAAGGGTGGGAAAGGTCTGAGGTGTGAATGTTTCCAAGGGTGAGAGAGGTCTGAGGTGTGAATGTTTCCAAGGGTGGGAGAGGTCTGAGGTGTGAATGTTTCCAAGGGTGGGAGAGGTCTGAGGTGTGAATGTTTCCAAGGGTGGCAGAGGTCTGAGGTGTGAATGTTTCCAAGGGTGGGAGAGGTCTGAGGTGTGAATGTTTCCAAGGGTGAGAGAGGTCTGAGGTGTGAATGTTTCCAAGGGTGGGAGAGGTCTGAGGTGTGAATGTTTCCAAGGGTGGGAGAGGTCTGGGGTGTGAATGTTTCCAAGGGTGGGAAAGGTCTGAGGTGTGAATGTTTCCAAGGGTGGGAGAGGTCTGAGGTGTGAATGTTTCTAAGGGTGGGAGAGGTCTAAGGTGTGAATGTTTCCAAGGGTGGGAGAGGTCTGAGGTGTGAATGTTTTCAAGGGTGGGAGAGGTCTGAATTGTGAATGTTTCCAAGGGTGGGAGAGGTCTGAGGTGTGAATGTTTCCAAGGGTGGGAGAGGTCTGAGGTGTGAATGTTTCCAAGGGTGGGAGAGGTCTGAGGTGTGAATGTTTCCAAGGGTGGGAGAGGTTTGAGGTGTGAATGTTTCCAAGGGTGAGAGAGGTCTGAGGAGTGAATGTTTCCAAGGGTGGGAGAGGTCTGAGGTGGGAATGTTTCCAAGGGTGGGAGAGGTCTGAGGTGTGAATGTTTCCAAGGGTGGGAGAGGTCTGGGGTGTGAATGTTTCCAAGGGTGGGAGAGGTCTGAGGTGTGAATTGGTCATTACAATGTGTGCCAAGCTTCGTAGGAACATCCTGTGTTCAGTGTTTTGTCCATTTGAGTACCTTGAAAACGCTTTGCATGCATTTTTCATAATGAAAAAAGGCTCTGGACAGCATCGGGAACGGGAAGAGTTAACAAAAAACTTCAGACGAAAATGCTTATAAACGCGATTTTCCGCATTTAGCATTTGAAACGCTGATAAAATCGACTGCTGAACGCAAGTTTTCTGCATTCAAAAATACGACTGTAAACTCAATTGCCTGTAAATGGCTGTAAACGAAGATGTGTACATGGACACATAGGAAAGCATTAGGGAGAGTTCAGGGGCTGCTGAAAAAAATGCAGAACAGATCCTAAACGTGAGTTTATCAGCTGCAGTGTACATGAGAACACAGAATCAAGTATCACTTTGTGGTCCTAAGTAATGTGTAGGGAATTTGTTAATGATACCAAGAAAAAATGTAAAATAGATCCCATGCAACCTGCACCACAGACCCCATCAGCAACAATAGACCCCCCAAACAAAATACCCTCCAACAACAATAGACTGCAGATGGCAGCAGTTTGAGTTAAATGTCTGGCATGGAGGTACGGGTGCTGAAAGAAATGACCATGCAAGAATTCTATTTTGCAGGATAGCTTGGGGAATCTAGGAAGCATGTGGGAATCGCACAATGTGCACCAGACTGTATGCAAGATCTGCCTGTATGTCTCCAAATTTGGGTGAGATTCCCTCTAGTGTTGACTGGTGGTATTGAAGGCTGTGGTCATTTTAGTGTCATTGTGTGCATGCTGTTTTCAGGTGCTGCTTCCGGATTGAAGAACGTTGGGTTTTCATGATATTCTACCCCCATGCTGGTCAATTACTGAGCAGGGGCGGACTGACCATTTGGAAACTCGGGCACTGCCCGAGGGCATGGGGTCAGTAGGGGGCCCCATGAGATGCCCCTGGTACCTTTTTCATAGGATTTTTTGAGTTTGGGCAAGGACACAGGGGCCCCATGATCCCCTATTGCCCGGGGACCCCTTGAGTTGTCAGTCCGCCCCTGTTACTGAGGATATATGGTGGATACATTTGGCATTGTCCATTCTCCCTCCTCTCTTTTCCCTCTCTACCCCAGCCCCTGGCAATGGATTGTTATGGGTACATGAAAGAGGCTCTGTGACTTTGCCCAATCAAGACAAGAGCCCCATCTGGCTCCCTTTGTTAAATCACAGGAATCACAAATGAAAGTAGATGTGAACATGCAATGTTGAAGACTTTCTCATACAGTTATGACTACAGTATGTCAGCACCATAACCACTTTTCCTTAGTTTCAGAAATAATTTTTCTTGTCTGTTGTACAAGTTTAAAACGTTCTGTCATGTGACCATGCATCATGTGACTTCCTGAGAGTAGGGGGTGGGGTTACAGGACACGGTTCAGACACGCCATGTGCCTGTTCCATAGCCTTTTTCGGCCAGGATCAAGATGCAGGCTATGATTGGGAGAAGGTGTATGCCAGAGGCAGTCTGTGGGAGGCAATACAATACAGTGGCACCTCTCAATGGCCAGCTGAAGGATGAAACTGACCACACTAACATAGCTCAACTTCTGTAGTCAGTTTAGAACAAGGAAGAAAGTACATGAAAATGACAGAGACTGATGCATGTGTGGGGTCGCTTCCAAGCTGGGCTGTGTGCATCCATAGACACACACAGCGCGGTTCGGCCATGCCCCCAATCTCTGCTTACAAGAAGAGATTGACAGGAGCAGAAAATAATTGCTCCTGTTGCTGCCTCTCTGGTTTGTGAGAGAGGGGAGAGAGAAGAGATCTGCTGCAGGAGGGCACAATGCTTGATCAAGTGAGGCCTTAGGAGGTACGTTTTTAGAGAGTGAGGGGCAATAGCATTACTGGAACATTATTTTACCTTAATGTAGGGCAGAAGCATAACTAGAACCATCCGGGCCCTTCCCACTGATCCCAGTGCCTTTAATTCCCATTGCAGGGCCCCTATTATGGTCCTTCAGTGGGACCCTTTTTACATGTTCTGCGGCAGGCCCCCTTCCTGCTGTCTTGGGGTGCCCTTATGGTGGCCCGGGCGCAAATGTGACTTTGTGACCCTGATGGTTCCACACCTTTTTTAACTATTTATTTGTATTTTAAATTATTTTTTTACCATTTTATTATTTAATTTATTTTATTTTTTTAATTGTATTTATTTATTTATTTAAAAAAAAAAATTAACAATTTTTATAGAAGCTTTGTTGGGGGGTTTGGTGAGATATCAGGGGTCTAAACAAACCTCTGATGTTCCACCTTTGAGACAGAGAAAGGTGATCGAGAACACAGCTCTCAATCTCCATCTCTGCAGCCTCAGCTGATCAGAATGAATGGACAGGAATAGCTCTGTACAGAGCAGCTTCCCCTTCATTCACAAACTGAAGCATAGTAAACACAGTTTACTATGCCTCAGTTATGAACGAACAGAGTCAATGATCACTGACTGTCCATTCAGAAAAGGAAGGTGCCAGTAAATAACATAGTTACTGGCCCCTCTCCACTCTCTATCCTGATAATCCTCATAAGAAGCTGGCAGGAGAGGGAAGCAGGAGAGGGAAGCCAATAGTGTTGTGGGGGGTGGGGAGGGGCCAGGGGATCACACAGGGGCCCGGGGGCAGCAAGACCAGCTTCAGGATTTCAGTAGCTGCAGGAGAAAAATGAAGGGTATTGGTTCCTCTATATGCCTCCCCCGTTGTCCCACCTTTCCAGGTGTACAGAGGAGCTGCACAGGCCTCCTGGAGCATAGGGCCAGGTTACAATTGCAACCCCTGCCACCCCCGCAGCTATGCCCCTGATGCAGGGAAATTTTTTAAGGTAAAAAATGTTTTCCTTTTAGAACCACTTTAATTGCTCTGTTAGAGGTCAAGAATATCTAGGGTCAATCTGTAAAATCCAGCATGTTTTCAGCATGCAAGCCTCACACTGAACCGTGGCACCGATCTCTCAGCAATGCCTCTCCTGTCTTGATTGCTGTTTCATTGCAAAAAGAAGGTAAAATTGTAAATTTAATTGGTTATTTTTAGTAATCTTAGAAAAAAGCACCTTCTATATTTTAATTAGATCAGAGCTATTTTGTACTTCAAACACACGATGTAGCAGACAGAATATCAGATATAAATGTGGGGAAATTAAAGGAAAGCGGTCTCTTTTTATGATAAAAAAACAGTTAAGAAAAAAAACGTGATCTGATTAATAGTAATAAAAAAAAACCTTCTGCTTGTGTCTAGTGTGTAATTATACATGAACATGGGGAGCAGCCACATCTGATCATTACATATGCAGCATCCAATTCCTTCTTAGCAGTGCTGCGCAGTGATTGTACATTAAAGTGATGCTAAACATGTTTCATTTCCATTCTCACTTCTCTTTCTGTATGTGGATGATGGTACTGTAAATATTTTAATTAAAAAAACAAAAACATCTAAATACCTATTTTCTTATCCAGCCCTCGAACTTTCCACTTGCACATTCGCATTGAGCGAGTGGAAATAAGGTGCGGGCGAGCAGTTCCGGGACTAGGGGTGTGTGGGAGGGGCGGAGATGGGGGCAGTGACAGGCAGCGATCTCATGTATGACTTTCAATTAAGCAGCTGGAAGCCGCAGAAGGGAGAGGAGGAAAAGCAGCTTCCAGCTGCTTCATTGAAAGTCATACAGGAGATTGCTGTTTGTCACTGCCCCCACCAATGCACTGATCATCCCCGATCATTCTGTTTCTTTTTGCTCTCCCCCCTGCTGTGTGCTCCTCAGTACCCAGCCCCTCCCCCCATCCTCCGCACCAATAGGAGAAGAGGGGAAAGAGGCTGGATCTGCTCTGCCTCCCCCACACTCCAGTCCGTGTAGCTTCAGAGGATGTGTGGGTGGGAAATTGAACATAGAGCAGCTAACAGCTCTGATGCTTCTGACTGAGCATGTGAGTCCGACCCCCTAGCTTCCTTCCACCCCTCCCTTCCTTCCATCCTTCCTTCCTTCCATCAACTCCTCCCTTCTTTCCACCCCTCCCTCCCTTCCTTCCTTCCTTCCTTCCTTCCTTCCTTCCTTCCTTCCTTCCTTCCTTCCTTCTTTCCTTCTTTCCTTCCTTCCTTCCTCCTCTCTCTTCCGTTCACCCCTCCTACCCTTCCTTCCCACCCTTCCTTCCACCCTCCCTCTCACCCCTCCCACCCTTCCTTCCCTTCCTTTCTACCCTTCCTTCCACTCTTCCTCTCACCCGTCCCACCCTTTCTTCCCTCCCCTCTCACCCCTCCCACCCTTTATTCCCTTCCTTCCTTCCACCCCTCCCTCAGCTATTCATGGGCTGTTTTACACCCATCCAGCCTGTGTCTTAAACTAACATGGAGGTGAAGCTTCCATCAATCAAGATGTTATATCCCTCCCCCATTGTGTTTATCTTGTTAGTGGGCATGGAGGAGGCGAGAGGGAGTGGGCTGTCATTAACCACTGTGTGGCTGTTTAGTCACATAGGAGATTCAAAAGTGATGTGCTCAGGGTAAAACTATACTGAAAACCGAGCAAGTGCAGTAGCTGCCAACACCTGTGGTAGTGAGCCCTTGTAGACAGTCAACTTGGGGTTCCCCAGGGAGCGGAGGCTAAACCCCAGCCTGCTTCTTCCTGATGGTGGGGATGGACTTGTAGCAAGCTGGGACCAGGTCGCGGCTCCCAGGTACACCCAGCTGAGGATGTGGAGACCGCTCGCGGTAGCAGAGTAGAATGGGAGGAGACAAATGGAATCCAATAGACTAGCCGAGGTCAGGACGGGCAGAAAACAAACACAGTCAGAGAACGAAGCTGGTGTTGGTACACAAGTAGTAAAATGCAGGATACAGGAGATAGCAAAACACAGGAGCTCAGACAACTAAGTAGTTGCTCAGGCAAAGTGGCCTAGACTGAGCATGTCTTATATAGACAAGCAAACAAGGAGGCGGGACAGGAAGTGATGGAAGGAGAGGAAATAAAACCCAGAGAACATCAGACCACACCCATAGGTGACCACAGACAAAGCACACATGTGAAAGGGATCAGGAACAGCACTGCAGCAAGGAGGTAAGAATACACAAACAAGAAACTGCAGGCTAACTTGTGACACAAACTCCTCACCTGCAGTGGGGACATGGACAGGAGGGAGTGACAGAGACCAGCAGGATCAACCAGGATTTTTTTTTGTAGCATACATAAAACTAATTCCCATTGTACTTTATTTCCTTTGTATATCCTTCTTTCATAGACATCTTTGATGCTTCTCTTTGTATGATGTTACCCTTTCAATAAAAGTTTGTAAACAAACAAAATATACAGCAATATTTGGTTCCATTACAAATGTGAACCCTGATGAGGGGATATCTGAGCTTCCTGAAATGTGTTGGCCTGTTTTAATCATTTTTAACAAATAAAACATTTGATTTTGACTGATTTATCTCTGATCAGTTTTTCTCCGGTGTCCCATACCATAAGAATCAAGCTCAAAACAGAACCTTAACTTGAAAAATTTCCTTCCATATAAGCAACTTAAAGGATAAGTTCACCTTTTAACCAAAAATAATAAATGCACATTTTTTTTTGCAGGTAAAAAAAAGGTGCATTTACTTTTTGTTTTGGGAGAATTTAAAGCATTGCCCTACCTATCAACGGGGGTGTGCTATGATTGCTATTCCATTTTTTTGAGCATGATTCACATTGGAACCATCGAGGTGAGGTCTCCTAAATGGAGCGCATTTGAAGTAACCTAAATGCCGTATGAACTATTCTTTTAGGTCTAATGTCTTCAACTTACCTCAGCCGACCTCAATGCTCTGTGTAATTGGGCAACTATGTGGCAAATGAGGATTAATGTTAATAAATGTAAGGTTCTGCACTTGGGGCTAAGAATATGCATGCATCATACAGACTGAGGGGGGGGGGGGTAAAACTGGGGGGGGTCAATGGTGGAGAAGGACCTGGGGGGGTCAATGATGGAGAAGGATCTGGGGGGGTCAATGGTGGAGAAGGATCTGGGGGTTCTGGTAGATCACAAGCTTAATAATGGCAGCAATGCCAAGCTGCGGGTTCTAAAGAGAGCAAAATCCTCTCTTGTATTAGGAGAGGTATAGACTCCAGAGACATATCATCCCCCCCCCCCCCCAGGTACAAATCATTAGTAAGACCTCATCTGGAATATGCAGTTCAGTTTGGGGCTCCAATTCACAAAAATAACATTGGGGAACTGGAGAAAGTACAGAGAAGGGCAACCAAACTGATACGAGGCATGGAGGAGATCAACTATGAGGAGAGATTAGAGGAACTGAATGTATTCTCTCTTGAGAAGAGGATATTAAGAGGGGATGTGATCTCCATGTATAATACATAAGGGGGGATATGATCTTCATGTATAATACATAAGGGGGGATATGATCTCCATGTATAATACATAAGGGGAGGATATGATCTCCATGTATAATACATAAGGGGGATATGATCACCATGTATAATACATAAGGGGGGGATATGATCTCCATGTATAATACATAAGGGGGATATGATCACCATGTATAATACATAAGGGGGGATATGATCTCCATGTATAATACATAAGGGGGGATATGATCTCCATGTATAATACATAAGGGGGGGATATGATCTCCATGTATAATACATAAGGGGGGATATGATCTCCATGTATAATACATAAGGGGGGATATGATCTCCATGTATAATACATAAGGGGGATATGATCTCCATGTATAATACATAAGGGGGGATATGATCACCATGTATAATACATAAGGGGGATATGATCTCCATGTATAATACATAAGGGGGATATGATCTCCATGTATAATACATAAGGGGGGATATGATCTTCATGTATAATACATAAGGGGGATGTGATCTCCATGTATAATACGTAAGGGGGGATAAGATCTCCATGTATAATAAATAAGGGGGGATATGATCTTCATGTATAATACATACGGGGGATATGATCTTCATGTACAATACATAAGGGGGGGGGGGTATGATCTCCATGTATAATACATAAGGGGGGATATGATCTTCATGTATAATACATAAGGGGGGATATGATCTCCATGTATAATACATAAGGGGGATATGATCTAAAGGTCTAATACATAAGGGGGGATATGATCACCATGTATAATTCATAAGGGGGGATATGATCTCCATTTATAATACATAAGGGGGGATATGATCTCCATGTATAATTCATAAGGGGGGATATGATCTCCATGTATAATACATAAGGGGGGATATGATCTCCATGTATAATACATAAGGGGGGATATGATCTTCATGTATAATACATAAGGGGGATGTGATCTCCATGTATAATACGTAAGGGGGGATAAGATCTCCATGTATAATAAATAAGGGGGGATATGATCTTCATGTATAATACATACGGGGGATATGATCTTCATGTACAATACATAAGGGGGGGGGGGTATGATCTCCATGTATAATACATAAGGGGGGATATGATCTTCATGTATAATACATAAGGGGGGATATGATCTCCATGTATAATACATAAGGGGGATATGATCTAAAGGTCTAATACATAAGGGGGGATATGATCACCATGTATAATTCATAAGGGGGGATATGATCTCCATTTATAATACATAAGGGGGGATATGATCTCCATGTATAATTCATAAGGGGGGATATGATCTCCATGTATAATACATAAGAGGGATATGATCTCCATGTATAATACATAAGGGGGGGATATGAGCTCCATGTATAATACATAAGGGGGATATGATCACCATGTATAATACATAAGGGGGGAAATGATCACCATGTATAATACATAAGGGGGGATATGATCTCCATGTATAATACATAAGGGGGGATATGATCTCCATGTATAATACATAAGGGGGATATGATCTCCATGTATAATACATAAGTGGGATATGATCTCCATGTATAATACATAAGGGGGGATATGATCTCCATGTATAATACATAAGGGGGGATATGATCTCCATGTATAATACATAAGGGGGGATATGATCTCCATGTATAATACATAAGGGGGGATATGATCTCCCTCAAACGGCACAGTCGTGCCCTGGAGCGACTATGGCGCAAAACCAAATCCCAACAAGCCTTCACCCGCTACAAATCTGCCTTCCACACCTACACCTCCTCCCTCCACGCAGCCAAACAAGCCTACTTCTTGACCCTCATCAAGGCCCTCTCCTCCAATCCTCGCCGACTCTTTTCCACCTTAAACTCTTTACTCTCGCCACCCCCACCTCCACCCAGCACCTCACTCACTGCACTTGAGATTGCCAATCACTTCAAAAACAAGATTGACACAATTCGTAAGGACATCGCCGCAACTCACATGTCCTCTCAACCCGTCCCCTCTCACACAACTACCCCCTCATCCCCCCTCTCCCTCGACATAACCCGCAGGGACTTCGTCGCTACTCAAACTCCCTCCACCCCCGTTCCCCCTCACTCAGCTACCCCGTCATCACCCCTCTCCCACGGCCCCACCACTGCTCTGACCTCCACTTCCGCCCCACCCTACATTCCTCATACTGAAGCCCCCCCCAACACTCCACACCTTTGACCTTACTACCATCGAGGAAGTCTCCAAGATCCCCTCTGATGCCCGCCTCACCACCTGCCCCCTCGACCCTATCCCCTCACAACTCCTACGACCTCCCTCCCCCTCCATCCTACGCTCCCTCATCCACATCTTTAATCTCTCCCTCTCCTCCGGCACTTTCCCCTCCCCTCTGAAGCATGCACACATCACCCCCATGCTTAAAAAGCCCACCCTGGACCCCAATGACGCGAACAACCTCAGACCCATCTCCCTGCTTCCATTTACATCCAAACACCTGGAGCGCCTCGTCTACACCCGCCTATGCTCTCACCTCAACGACAACAACCTCCTTGATTCCCTACAGTCCGGCTTCCGTCCCCTACACTCCACCGAAACTGCCTTACTCAAACTCTCCAACGACCTGCTAACCGCCAAAGCTAATGGCCTCAGAGATTCTGCTCTCTCCTGGCTCTCATCCTACCTGTCACAACGCTCTTTCAGCGTTACCTATAATGCTACCACCTCCCCCTCACTCCCCCTTTCTGTTGGGGTCCCTCAAGGCTCCGTCCCCGTCCCCTTCTCTTCTCCATCTACACCTCCTCCCTTGGCCAACTCATACACTCTCATGGCTTCAACTACCACCTCTATGCCGACGACACACAAATCTATCTCTCAACCCCCCACCTCACCACCTCAGTCTCCGCCCGAATCACACACCGGCTGAGCGACATAACAGACTGGATGTCTCTCCACTTCCTTAAACTGAACCTCTCCAAAACTGAGTTTCTTGTCTTCCCCCCCAGCCCGGACACCACCCCCCACTGACTTCTCCATCACGTCCAACAACGCCACCATCAAACCCGCCCCGCAGGCCAGAGTACTTGGTGTCATTCTGGACTCCAACCTATCCTTCCAGCCCCAAGTCCAATCACTAACAAACTCATGCAGACTCCACCTCCGCAACATCACCAAAATCCGCACGTTCCTAACCCCAGAAACCACTAAACAGCTCATCCACTCCCTCATCATATCACGACTCGACTACTGCAACTCCCTCCTCACCAGCCTGCCTCGCCACAGGCTATCCGCGCTTCAGTCGATCCTGAATACGGCTGCCAGACTCATTCACCTTTCCAACCACTCCGTCTCCGCCACCCCCCTCTGCCAATCCCTCCACTGGCCTCCACTCAGTGTCCTCCACCCCCCTCTGCCAATCCCTCCACTGGCCTCCACTCAGTGTCCTCCACCCCCCTCTGCCAATCCCTCCACTGGCCTCCACTCAGTGTCCGCCACCCCCCTCTGCCAATCCCTCCACTGGCTTCCGATTGACCAACGGATCAAATTCAAAATCCTAACACTGATGTAAAAAGCCGTCCACCATACTGCCCCGAACTACATCACCGACCTAATATCCAAGTACCGCCCAACACGCATACTCCGCTCCTCACAAGACCTCCTTCTCTCTCCATGTTTTATACATAAGAGGGATATGATCTCCATGTATAATACATAAGGGGGGATATGATCTCCATGTATAATACATAAGGGGGGATATGATCTCCATGTATAATACATAAGGGGGGATATGATCTCCATGTATAATACATAAGGGGGATATGATCTCCATGTATAATACATAAGGGGGGATATGATCTCCATGTATAATACATAAGGGGGGATATGATCTCCATGTATAATACATAAGGGGGATATGATCTCCATGTATAATACATAAGGGGGATATGATCTCCATGTATAATACATAAGGAAGGATAAGATCTCCATGTTTAATACATAAGGGGGGGATATGATCTCCATGTATAATACATAAGGGGGGATATGACCTTCATGTATAATACATAAGGGGGATATGATCTCCATGTATAATACATAAGGGGGGATATGACCTCCATGTATAATATATAAGGGGGGGATATGATCTCCATGTATAATACATAAGGGGGGATATGACCTCCATGTATAATACATAAGGGGGGATATGACCTCCATGTATAATATATAAGGGGGGGGATATGATCTCCATGTATAATACATAAGGGGGATATGATCTCCATGTATAATACATAAGAGGGATATGATCTCCATGTATAATACATAAGGGGGGATATGATCTCCATTTATAATACATAAGGGGGGATATGATCTCCATGTATAATTCATAAGGGGGGATATGATCTCCATGTATAATACATAAGGGGGATATGATCTCCATGTATAATACATAAGGGGGGATATGATCTCCATGTATAATACATAAGGGGGATATGATCTCCATGTATAATACATAAGGGGGGGATATGATCTCCATGTATAATACATAAGGGGGATATGATCTCCATGTATAATACATAAGGGGGATATGATCTCCATGTATAATACATAAGGGTGATATGATCTCCATGTATAATACATCAGGGGGGATATGATCTCCATGTATAATACATAAGGGGGAATATGATCTCCATGTATAATACATAAGGGGGGAAATGATCACCATGTATAATACATAAGGGGGGATATGATCTCCATGTATAATACATAAGGGGGGTATGATCTCCATGTATAAAACATAAGGGGGGATATGATCTCCATGTATAATACATAAGGGGGGATATGATCTCCATGTATAATACATAAGGGGGATATGATCTCCATGTATAATACATAAGGGGGATATGATCTCCATGTATAATACATAAGGGGGATATGATCTCCATGTATAATACATCAGGGGGGATATGATCTCCATGTATAATACATAAGGGGGGATATGATCTCCATGTATAATACATAAGGGGGGATATGATCTCCCTCAAACGGCACAGTCGTGCCCTGGAGCGACTATGGCGCAAAACAAAATCCCAACAAGCCTTCACCCGCTACAAATCTTCCTTCCACACCTACACCTCCTCCCTCCACGCAGCCAAACAAGCCTACTTCTTGACCCTCATCAAGGCCCTCTCCTCCAATCCTCGCCGACTCTTTTCCACCTTAAACTCTTTACTCTCGCCACCCCCACCTCCACCCAGCACCTCACTCACTGCACTTGAGATTGCCAATCACTTCAAAAACAAGATTGACACAATTCGTAAGGACATCGCCGCAACTCACATGTCCTCTCAACCCGTCCCCTCTCACACAACTACCCCCTCATCCCCCCTCTCCCTCGACATAACCCGCAGGGACTTCGTCGCTACTCAAACTCCCTCCACCCCCGTTCCCCCTCACTCAGCTACCCCGTCATCACCCCTCTCCCACGGCCCCACCACTGCTCTGACCTCCACTTCCGCCCCACCCTACATTCCTCATACTGAAGCCCCCCCCAACACTCCACACCTTTGACCTTACTACCATCGAGGAAGTCTCCAAGATCCCCTCTGATGCCCGCCTCACCACCTGCCCCCTCGACCCTATCCCCTCACAACTCCTACGACCTCCCTCCCCCTCCATCCTACGCTCCCTCATCCACATCTTTAATCTCTCCCTCTCCTCCGGCACTTTCCCCTCCCCTCTGAAGCATGCACACATCACCCCCATGCTTAAAAAGCCCACCCTGGACCCCAATGACGCGAACAACCTCAGACCCATCTCCCTGCTTCCATTTACATCCAAACACCTGGAGCGCCTCGTCTACACCCGCCTATGCTCTCACCTCAACGACAACAACCTCCTTGATTCCCTACAGTCCGGCTTCCGTCCCCTACACTCCACCGAAACTGCCTTACTCAAACTCTCCAACGACCTGCTAACCGCCAAAGCTAATGGCCTCAGAGATTCTGCTCTCTCCTGGCTCTCATCCTACCTGTCACAACGCTCTTTCAGCGTTACCTATAATGCTACCACCTCCCCCTCACTCCCCCTTTCTGTTGGGGTCCCTCAAGGCTCCGTCCCCGTCCCCTTCTCTTCTCCATCTACACCTCCTCCCTTGGCCAACTCATACACTCTCATGGCTTCAACTACCACCTCTATGCCGACGACACACAAATCTATCTCTCAACCCCCCACCTCACCACCTCAGTCTCCGCCCGAATCACACACCGGCTGAGTGACATATCAGACTGGATGTCTCTCCACTTCCTTAAACTGAACCTCTCCAAAACTGAGTTTCTTGTCTTCCCCCCAGCCCGGACACCACCCCCCATTGACTTCTCCATCACGTCCAACAACGCCACCATCAAACCCGCCCCGCAGGCCAGAGTACTTGGTGTCATTCTGGACTCCAACCTATCCTTCCAGCCCCAAGTCCAATCACTAACAAACTCATGCAGACTCCACCTCCGCAACATCACCAAAATCCGCACGTTCCTAACCCCAGAAACCACTAAACAGCTCATCCACTCCCTCATCATATCACAACTCGACTACTGCAACTCCCTCCTCACCGGCCTGCCTCGCCACAGGCTATCCGCGCTTCAGTCGATCCTGAATACGGCTGCCAGACTCATTCACCTTTCCAACCGCTCCGTCTCCGCCACCCCCCTCTGCCAATCCCTCCACTGGCCTCCACTCAGTGTCCTCCACCCCCCTCTGCCAATCCCTCCAATGGCCTCCACTCAGTGTCCTCCACCCCCCTCTGCCAATCCCTCCACTGGCCTCCACTCAGTGTCCGCCACCCCCCTCTGCCAATCCCTCCACTGGCTTCCGATTGACCAACGGATCAAATTCAAAATCCTAACACTGATGTAAAAAGCCGTCCACCATACTGCCCCGAACTACATCACCGACCTAATATCCAAGTACCGCCCAACACGCATACTCCGCTCCTCACAAGACCTCCTTCTCTCTCCATGTTTTATACATAAGAGGGATATGATCTCCATGTATAATACATAAGGGGGGATATGATCTCCATGTATAATACATAAGGGGGGATATGATCTCCATGTATAATACATAAGGGGGGATATGATCTCCATGTATAATACATAAGGGGGGGATATGATCACCATGTATAATACATAAGGGGGGATATGATCTCCATGTATAATACATAAGGGGGATATGATCTCCATGTATAATACATAAGGAAGGATAAGATCTCCATGTATAATACATAAGGAGGGATATGATCTCCATGTATAATACATAAGGGGGGATATGATCTCCATGTATAATACAAAAGGGGGGGATATGATCTCCATGTATAATACATAAGGGGGGATATGATCTCCATGTATAATACATAAGGAAGGATAAGATCTCCATGTATAATACATAAGGGGGGGATATGATCTCCATGTATAATACATAAGGGGGGGATATGATCTCCATGTATAATACATAAGGGGGGGATATGATCTCCATGTATAATACATAAGGGGGGATATGACCTTCATGTATAATACATAAGGGGGATATGATCTCCATGTATAATACATAAGGGGGGATATGACCTCCATGTATAATATATAAGGGGGGGGATATGATCTCCATGTATAATACATAAGGGGGGATATGACCTCCATGTATAATACATAAGGGGGGATATGACCTCCATGTATAATATATAAGGGGGGGGATATGATCTCCATGTATAATACATAAGGGGGGGATATGATCTCCATGTATAATACATAAGGGGGGATATGATCTCCATGTATAATACATAAGGGGGGATATGATCTCCATGTATAATACATAAGAGGGATATGATCTCCATGTATAATACATGAGGGGGATATGATCTCCATGTATAATACATAAGGGGGGGAAATGATCTCCATGTATAATACATAAGGAATGATAAGATCTCCATGTATAATACATATGGGGAGATATGATCTCCATGTATAATACATAAGGGGGATATGATCTCCATGTATAATACATAAGGGGGGATATGATCTCCATGTATAATACATAAGGGGGGGATATGATCTCCATGTATAATACATAAGGAATGATAAGATCTCCATGTATAATACATAAGGGGGGGAAATGATCTCCATGTATAAAACATAAGGGGGGATATGATCTCCATGTATAATACATAAGGGGGTATATGATCTCCATGTATAATACATAAGGGGGGATATGATCTCCATTTATAATACATAAGGGGGGATATGATCTCCATGTATATTACATAAGGGGGATATGATCTCCATGTATAATACATAAGGGGGGATATGATCTCCATGTATAATACATAAGGGGGGATATGATCTCCATGTATAATACATAAGGGGGGATATGATCTCCATGTATAATACATAAGGGGAGATACGATCTCCATGTATAATACATAAGGGGGGATATGATCTCCATGTATAATACATAAGGGATATATGATCTCCATGTATAATACATAAGGAAGGATAAGATCTCCATGTATAATACATAAGAGGGATATGATCTCCATGTATAATACATAAGAGGGATATGATCTCCATGTATAATACATAAGGGGGGGGGGTATGATCACCATGTATAATACATACGGGGGGTATGATCACCATGTATAATACATAAGGGGGGGATAGGATCTCCATGTATAATACATAAGGGGGGATATGATCACCATGTATAATACATAAGGGGGGGATATGATCTCCATGTATAATACATAAGGAAGGATAAGATCTTCATGTATAATACATAAGGAGGGATATGTTCACCATGTATAATACATAAGGGGGATATGATCACCATGTATAATACATACGGGGGGATATGATCTCCATGTATAATACATAAGGGGGGGATATGATCTCCATGTATAATACATAAGGGGGATATGATCTCCATGTATAATACATAAGGGGGGATATGATCTCCATGTATAATACATAAGGGGGGATATGATCTCCATGTATAATACATAAGGGGGGATATGATCTCCATGTATAATACATAAGGGGGATATGATCTCCATGTATAATACATAAGGGGGATATGATCTCCATGTATAATACATCAGGGGGGATATGATCTCCATGTATAATACATCAGGGGGGATATGATCTCCATGTATAATACATAAGGGGGGATATGATCTCCATGTATAATACATAAGGGGGGATATGATCTCCCTCAAACGGCACAGTCGTGCCCTGGAGCGACTATGGCGCAAAACCAAATCCCAACAAGCCTTCACCCGCTACAAATCTGCCTTCCACACCTACACCTCCTCCCTCCACGCAGCCAAACAAGCCTACTTCTTGACCCTCATCAAGGCCCTCTCCTCCAATCCTCGCCGACTCTTTTCCACCTTAAACTCTTTACTCTCGCCACCCCCACCTCCACCCAGCACCTCACTCACTGCACTTGAGATTGCCAATCACTTCAAAAACAAGATTGACACAATTCGTAAGGACATCGCCGCAACTCACATGTCCTCTCAACCCGTCCCCTCTCACACAACTACCCCCTCATCCCCCCTCTCCCTCGACATAACCCTCAGGGACTTCGTCGCTACTCAAACTCCCTCCACCCCCGTTCCCCCTCACTCAGCTACCCCGTCATCACCCCTCTCCCACGGCCCCACCACTGCTCTGACCTCCACTTCCGTCCCACCCTACATTCCCCATACTGAAGCCCCCCCATACACTCCACACCTTTGACCTTACTACCATCGAGGAAGTCTCCAAGATCCCCTCTGATGCCCGCCTCACCACCTGCCCCCTCGACCCTATCCCCTCACAACTCCTACGACCTCCCTCCCCCTCCATCCTACGCTCCCTCATCCACATCTTTAATCTCTCCCTCTCCTCCGGCACTTTCCCCTCCCCTCTGAAACATGCACACATCACCCCCATGCTTAAAAAGCCCACCCTGGACCCCAATGACGCGAACAACCTCAGACCCATCTCCCTGCTTCCATTTACATCCAAACACCTGGAGCGCCTCGTCTACACCCGCCTATGCTCTCACCTCAACGACAACAACCTCCTTGATTCCCTACAGTCCGGCTTCCGTCCCCTACACTCCATTGAAACTGCCTTACTCAAACTCTCCAACGACCTGCTAACCGCCAAAGCTAATGGCCTCAGAGATTCTGCTCTCTCCTGGCTCTCATCCTACCTGTCACAACGCTCTTTCAGCGTTACCTATAATGCTACCACCTCCCCCTCACTCCCCCTTTCTGTTGGGGTCCCTCAAGGCTCCGTCCTCGGGCCCCTTCTCTTTTCCATCTACACCTCCTCCCTTGGCCAACTCATACACTCTCATGGCTTCAACTACCACCTCTATGCCGACGACACACAAATCTATCTCTCAACCCCCCACCTCACCCCCTCAGTCTCCGCCCGAATCACACACCGGCTGAGCGACATATCAGACTGGATGTCTCTCCACTTCCTTAAACTGAACCTCTCCAAAACTGAGTTTCTTGTCTTCCCCCCCAGCCCGGACACCACCCCCCACTGACTTTTCCATCACGTCCAACAACGCCACCATCAAACCCGCCCCGCAGGCCAGAGTACTGGTGTCATTCTAGACTCCAACCTATCCTTCCAGCCCCAAGTCCAATCACTAACAAACTCATGCAGACTCCACCTCCGCAACATCACCAAAATCCGCACGTTCCTAACCCCAGAAACCACTAAACAGCTCATCCACTCCCTCATCATATCACGACTCGACTACTGCAACTCCCTCCTCACCAGCCTGCCTCGCCACAGGCTATCCGCGCTTCAGTCGATCCTGAATATGGCTGCCAGACTCATTCACCTTTCCAACCGCTCCGTCTTCGCCACCCCCCTCTGCCAATCCCTCCACTGGCCTCCACTCAGTGTCCTCCACCCCCCTCTGCCAATCCCTCCACTGGCCCTCACTCAGTGTCCTCCACCCCCCTCTGCCAATCCCTCCACTGGCCTCCACTCAGTGTCCGCCACCCCCCTCTGCCAATCCCTCCACTGGCTTCCGATTGACCAACGGATCAAATTCAAAATCCTAACACTGATGTAAAAAGCCGTCCACCATACTGCCCCGAACTACATCACCGACCTAATATCCAAGTACCGCCCAACACGCACACTCTGCTCCTCACAAGACCTCCTTCTCTCTCCATGTTTTATACATAAGAGGGATATGATCTCCATGTATAATACATAAGGGGGATATGATTTCCATGTATAATACATAAGGAGGGATATGATCTCCATGTATAATACATATGGGGGGATATGATCTCCATGTATAATACATAAGGGGGGATGTGATCTCCATGTATAATACATAAGGGGGGATGTGATCTCCATGTGTAATACATAAGGGGGGGATATGATCACCATGTATAATACATAAGGGGGGATATGATCTCCATGTATAATACATAAGGGGGATAAGATCTCCATGTATAATACATAAGGGGGGGGATATGATCTTCATGTATAACACATAAGGGGGGGATATGATCTCCATGTATAATACATAAGTGGGGGATATGATCTCCATGTATAATACATAAGGGGGGATATGATCTCCATGTATAATACATAAGGGGGGATATGATCTCCATGTATAATACATAAGGGGGGATATGATCTCCATGTATAATACATAAGGGGGATATGATCTCCATGTAAAAATACATAAGGGGGATATGATCTCTATATATAATACATAAGGGGGGATATGATCTCCATGTATAATACATAAGGGGGGATATGATCTCCATGTATAATACAAAAGGGGGGGATATGATCTCCATGTATAATACATAAGGGGGGATATGATCTCCATGTATAATACATAAGGAAGGATAAGATCTCCATGTATAATACATAAGGGGGGATATGATCTCCATGTATAATACATAAGGGGGGGATATGATCTCCATGTATAATACATAAGGGGGGGATATAATCTCCATGTATAATACATAAGGGGGGATATGACCTTCATGTATAATACATAAGGGGGATATGACCTCCATGTATAATACATAAGGGGGGATATGACCTCCATGTATAATATATAAGGGGGGGATATGATCTCCATGTATAATACATAAGGGGGGATATGATCTCCATGTATAATACATAAGAGGGATATGATCTCCATGTATAATACATAAGGGGGATATGATCTCCATGTATAATACATAAGGGGGGGAAATGATCTCCATGTATAATACATAAGGGGGGATATGATCTCCATGTATAATACATAAGGGGGGATATGATCTCCATGTATAATACATAAGGGGGGATATGATCTCCATGTATAATACATAAGGGGGGGATATGATCTCCATGTATAATACATAAGGAATGATAAGATCTCCATGTATAATACATAAGGGGGGGATATGATCTCCATGTATAATACATAAGGGGGGATATGATCTCCATGTATAATACATAAGAGGGATATGATCTCCATGTATAATACATAAGGGGGATATGATCTCCATGTATAATACATAAGGGGGGGAAATGATCTCCATGTATAATACATAAGGGGGGATATGATCTCCATGTATAATACATAAGGGGGGATATGATCTCCATGTATAATACATAAGGGGGGATATGATCTCCATGTATAATACATAAGGGGGGGATATGATCTCCATGTATAATACATAAGGAATGATAAGATCTCCATGTATAATACATAAGGGGGGGATATGATCTCCATGTATAATACATAAGGGGGGATATGATCTCCATGTATAATACATAAGGGGGGATATGATCTCCATGTATAATACATAAGGGGGATATGATCTCCATGTATAATACATAAGGGGGGATATGATCTCCATGTATAATACATAAGGGGGGATATGATCTCCATGCATAATACATAAGGGGGGATATGATCTCCATGTATAATACATAAGGGGAGATACGATCTCCATGTATAATACTTAAGGGGGGATATGATCTCCATGTATAATACATAAGGGGGATATGATCACCATGTATAATACATAAGGGGAGATATGATCTCCATGTATAATACATAAGGGGGTTATGATCTCCATGTATAATACATAAGGGGGGGTATGATCTCCATGTATAATACATAAGGGGGGGGATATGATCTCCATGTATAATACATAAGGAAGGATAAGATCTCCATGTATAATACATAAGAGGGATATGATCTCCATGTATAATACATAAGGGGGGTATGTTCACCATGTATAATTTATAAGGGGGATATGATCACCATGTATAATACATAAGGGGGGTTATGATCTCCATGTATAATACATAAGGGGGGATATGATCTCCATGTATAATACATAAGGGGGGATATGATCTCCATGTATAATACATAAGGGGGGATATGATCACCATGTAAATACATAAGGGGGGATATGATCTCCATGTATAATTCATAAGGGGGGATATGATCTCCATGTATAATACATAAGAGGGATATGATCTCCATGTATAATACATAAGAAGGGGGGGGGGGTATGATCACCATGTATAATACATAAGGGGGGTATGATCACCATGTATAATACATAAGGGGGATATGATCACCATGTATAATACATACGGGGGGATATGATCTCCATGTATAATACATAAGGGGGGGAATGATCTCCATGTATAATACATAAGGGGGATATGATCTCCATGTATAATACATAAGGGGGGATATGATCTCCATGTATAATACATAAGGGGGGATATGATCTTCATGTATAATACATAAGGAGGGATATGTTCACCATGTATAATACATAAGGGGGGGATATGATCTCCATGTATAATACATAAGGGGGATATGATCTCCATGTATAATACATAAGGGGGGATATGATCTCCATGTATAATACATAAGGGGGGATATGATCTCCATGTATAATATATAAGGGGGGATATGATCTCCATGTATAATTCATAAGGGGGTGATATGTTCACCATGTATAATACCTAAGGGGGGGATATGATCATCATCTATAATACATAAGGGGGATATGATCTCCATGTATCATACATAAGGGGGATATGATCTCCATGTATAATACATAAGGGGGATATGATCTCCATGTATAATACATAAGGGGGGGATATGAACTCCATGTATAATACATAAGGGGGGATATTATCTCCATGTATAATACATAAGGGGGGGATATGATCTCCATGTATAATACATAAGGGGGGATATGATCTCCATGTATAATACATAAGGGGGATATGATCTCCATGTATAAATACATCAGTGGTTCATATAGTGAACTCTGTGTAGAGCTATTCACCCTGAGGTCATCACAGAGGATAAGGGAGAACTCTTTACGTAATCTCCAAACACGGAAAGGTTTCTTCACAGTAAGAGCTGTGAGAATGTGGAATAGACTCCCTCCAGAGTTGGTTGTGGCCAGCTCAGTGGATTGCTGTAGGAAAGTCCTGGATTCTTTCTTGGATACACAGAATATAACTGGATATAACATTTATAGGGAAAGTTGATCCAGGGAAAATCCGATTGCCTCTCGGGGGATCAGGAAGGAATTTATTTCCCTGCTGGAGCAATTTGGATTGTGCTTTGCTGGGTTTTTTTTGCCTTCCTCTGGATCAACTGTGGGTGTAGGATTATAACTTTTTTTTCTTTTTTTAGTGGTTGAACTGGAAGGACTTTTGTCTTTTTTTCAGTCAGACTAACTATGTAACTATGTATGTGATATAAAGGTGAGCAAGCACTGCACTTAGAGGTGGATATTTGCAGCACTGGGATTTGGAGCACTTATACAAGTGAAAGAAGGGGAAGGGGAGACATGATTGGAACCTTTAAATACTTGAAGGGGGTTCAGGAGGGCAATATTTTCAACATGAAACCAAAATCAGGAACACGGGGACATGACCTTAAAACGAAATGGAGGAAAGTTCAAAACTAATCTCAGAAAGTACTATTTTACTGAAAGAGTAGTTGATGTTTGGAATGAACGTCCAGCAGAGGTAGTGAGCCAGTCAACAATAAATCAATAAATAGCTTGAAACATGCTTGGGATAAGCATAGATCTATACTCAGACAAAAACGTTTACAAAAAGAAACAAAAAAAAGTTAAAAAAAAACGAACAAAAATGCCCCCCCCCCCCAAAAAAAAACAAAAATACAAAAAAACAAAGAACAACAACAAAAAATGAGTGGACTTCATGGGCCACTTGGTCTTTTTCTGCCATCACTTTTATATGTTTCTAAGCATGTTTATGCTGTGTTTGGACGACTGAACACCTTGTATGGACACTTTCAAGCAGGGGCAGACTGACAACTCATGGGGCCCCGGGCAATAGGGGATCATGGGGCCCCTGTGTCCTTGCCCAAACTCAAAAAAGCCTATGAAAAAGGTACCAGGGGCATTTCATGGGGGCCCCCTACTGACCCCGGGACCTCGAGCAGTGCCCGAGTTTCCAAATGGTCAGTCCACCCCTGCTCATGAACCTTTCTGAGAGTTGACTTAGGTGGCCATTTATACAAATATTGGTCAGCCAGCTATTGGGACCCCCCCCACACACACACACAGATGCACATTACCACAGTGCCACAAATACCTGTTCATGGTTTCCTTCAATATAGCTGGATGTGTTTTTCTTTGACCAGTAGTTGTGTGTAAGGTCCATACTTTGGTCATATACATAGAGACGGTTGGTGGCCATCTGAGACTTTGAAGTCCATTGGGACTTAACTTCTATCTAGCTGTCTGTTCACATTGAATGTGTAGTAGCATGCGGGGCCCATAATTTGGTCTTGCACATGGAGCCCATTGGTGACTCTGTCTGCCACTGGGCTCAGAGACAATTTCTGTCTTCCTACCGGATAACAGGAATGGAAAGATCACCCTATCACAGATTTTTTCCCGACATACTGTAAAATCATTGTAAGTGTTAAGAAGTACTTCTAAAATTTTAAGTGCTCATTATAATGGTCCCTAGGGTGGCGCTTAATGGTCCAGCATGACTGTCACATTGGGCAGTGTCAATCACAATGCTCAGTTGGATTAGACTCAATCGCCAACTAATTGATCTTATCTCAGCGGACAATTAGGAGCATTATGTGTAAGAAGACCATTAGAATCCCTTTGTATACATGAATTAATTGTCCTTCCTCTGAGCTTCTCCGACTCACAGAGATTCAACAACCGGAAACACCAAAGTAGTGTAACCGCTGAGACATGGAGCTTTTCGTAACAAGTGAGCCCGGCGGTTGCTGTTTAACCGGCTTCTCTTCTCCTGCCTGTTCTGCTCAGGGAGATATTTATACACTCCACGCTGAGCTCAGCAATTTTCGTATTCCCCCTCTCTGCTTGACAGCAAAAATAATTCCATCAACTGCCGTCATGCGGGTGATGGAGAATTCCGTGTGACACCGGTGCGCAAACTGTTAATGAAATGATTGAGAAAATGTCAAAAATAAGATTTTGAGGAGCAGAAGCAAATATTTGTCTTTGTTTCTGAGGAATATTAATGTAACCAGACATGCAGATACAATGTAGAGCGTTCCCAGGTAATTAATGTTGTTGCCAATATTTAATATGGCAAACATTTTATTAAGTCAAACATTTGTGGCAGATAAAGATCTTCGGGCGCCAGACGTTCCAACGACCATAAATTCAGAATGGCACAGATTTATTTTGTATCAGACTCCATATACCCGGGACACTTGTGAACGATGGAAACTGACTGCTGGAAAACGGAGGGTAAAAAATGTCTGTTTAGCCGCGTTTGCATAATGCGTTTATGTGCTTTTGCGGTTAAAATTATTTTTTCACCACTTCCAGTCCGGATATTTTCACCCCCCTTCCAGTCCGGACACTTTCACCTCCTTCCAGTCTGGACACTTTCACCCACTTCCAATCGGGACGCTTTCACCCCCTTCCAGTCCGGACACTTTCCCCCCCTTCCAGTCCGGACACTTTCCCCCCCTTCCAGACTGGACACTTTCCCCCCCTTCCAGTCCGGACACTTTCCCCCCCTTCCAGTTCGGACACTTTCCCCCCCTTCCAGTCCGGACACTTTCCCCCCTTCCAGACTGGACACTTTCCCCCCCTTCCAGTCCGGACACTTTCCCCCCCTTCCAGTCCGGACACTTTCCCCCCCTTCCATACTGGACACTTTCCCCCCCTTCCAGTCCGGACACTTTCCCCCCCTTCCAGTCCGGACACTTTCACCCCCTTCCAGTCCGGACACTTTCCCCCCCTTCCAGTCCGGATGCTTTCACCCCCTTCCAGTCCGGACACTTTCATCCCCTTCCAGTCCGGACACTTTCATCCCCTTCCAGTCTGGACACTTTCATCCCCTTCCAGTCCGGACACTTTCACCCCCTGTCAGGGCTCCAGGGTATGACCAGAGGTATGTGACTGACGCAGGGAAACGCAGGCTTCAGATAAGTTATAAACAATATAATTTATTAAGGACTAACAATACAAACATAAATGCAGTGCAATACTAAAACATAACACAGTGCAAACGAACCAAACCACCCACAGATAACAAAACATACAATGCAAGCGTCGTCAGGCAGGCCGGATCATAAACAGGAGGTCAGAACGTATGGGGTAAAGCAGGAGAATGGTCAGACAAAGCCAGAGATCAGAGCAGGGTCAGCAACGAATCAGACAGGAACAGGAACAGGGTTGCAGGAACAGGATACAGGGCCCAAGAAAAACACACACCAAGGCAGAGTCTGCAGGTCTGGCCATCCCCTAAATACACCAGCATAAGCAGTTTCAGGTGTTTGGCTGGCTGCAAGGTTGAGTCTCTGATTGCTGGGAGCACCCGCTGGCTAGCCCTGGTACTGCAGCCCATAAGGCAGGTGAGTCCCACCATTGCTGGCCAGTCCATTCCTGACACCCCCCTTCCAGTCCGGACACTTTCATCCCCCTTCCAGTCCGGACACTTTCACCCCCTTCCAGTTCGGACACTTTCACCCCCTTCCAGTCCGGACACTTTCACCCCCTTCCAGTCCGGACACTTTCACCCCCTTCCAGTGCGGACACTTTCACCTCCCTTCCAGTCTGGACACTTTCACCCCCTTCCAGTCCAGACACTTTCACCCCCTTCCCGTCCGAACACTTTCACCCCCTTCCTGTCTGGACGCTTTCACCCCCTTCCAGTCCAGACACTTTCACCCCCTTCCAGTCCGGACACTTTCACCCCCTTCCAGTCCGGACACTTTCACCCCTTCCCGTCCGGACACTTTCCCCCCCTTCTAGTCCGGACACTTTCACCCCCTTCCAGTCCGGACACTTTCACCCCCTTCCAGTCCGGATACTTTCACCCCCTTCCAGTCCGGATACTTTCACCCCCTTCCAGTCTGGCCACTTTCCCCCCCTTCCAGTCCGGACACTTTCACCCCCTTCCAGTCCGGACACTTTCACCCCCTTCCAGTCCGGACACTTTCACCCCCTTCCAGTCCAAACACTTTCACCCCCTTCCAGTCCGGACACTTTCACCCCCTTCCAGTCCGAACACTTTCACCCCCTTCCAGTCCGGACACTTTCCCCCCCTTCCAGTCCGGACACTTTCACCCCCTTCCAGTCTGGACACTTTCCCCCCTTCCAGTCCGGACACTTTTACTCCCTTCCAGTCCGGACACTTTCCCCCCCCTTCCAGTCCAGACACTTTCCCCCCCTTCCAGTCCGGACATTTTCACCCCCTTCTAGTCCGGACACTTTCACCCCCTTCCAGTCCGGACACTTTCACCCCCTTCCAGTCTGGACACTTTCCCCCCCTTCCAGTCCGAACACTTTCACTCCCTTCCAGTCCGGACACTTTCACCCCCTTCCAGTCCGAACACTTTCACCCCCTTCCAGTCCGGACACTTTCCCCCCCCTTCCAGCCCGGACACTTTCACCCCCTTCCAGTCCGGACACTTTCCCCCCCTTCCAGTCTGGACACTTTCACCCCCTTCCAGTCCGGACACTTTCACCCCCTTCCAGTCCGGACACTTTCACCCCCTTCCTGTCTAGGCCAATTTTCAGCGCCATCACACTTTGACTGACAATTGACAATATTTTAGAGTTTTTTTGAGACAGATAAAGCTCTATTTTGGTGGTATTTATTCACCGCTGGGATTTTATTTTTTTTTTGCTATGTAAATTAAAAAGTCCAAAAATTTTGAAAAAAAAGTGTTTTTCTTAAAAAATTTTGCAAATAAATAGTATTTCATCATAAATCTTGGCCGAAATGTATCCCTTTATATTTTTAGTAAAAACAAATAACCCAAATTAGTTTATAACCAAAAATTATAACTTTTAAACATTTTTTTTAATTTTTTTTTAAAAATGTATATTTTTAATTTTTATTTTTTTTTTGTATTTTTTTTTACATACTGTCACCCTAACAGTACAGTGTTACCATGGTGACACTGTGCTACTTGTGGGGGGTGATGAAAAATGTTTTTTTTTACACTAATTGCTTTTACACCTATAAAGCCTGTAAAAGCAGTCATTTCTCCTTCTCACTGGATGCATTATTGCAGCCATTGAGAACTACTGAGTGAACTGTGATTGGTCACAGCTTGTCACATGGTACAAGGCTGTTGTGAATAGCCCTGTACCATGTGACCTTAGTGATCATTCACAGATTTCACACGTAGTAAGCAATGATGTCACAAGTGACATCATTGCTTACTACTTTGCATGTGATCACTGACTGGCCAATCAGTGATCACATGATCGGGACCTCGTACAGAAGTCCCGTCTGACTATCAGTGTTCCACTGTGTCTGGAGGACATAGCGGTCACCGGATCGCGGTGCTGTGCGCTCCGAGGGAGCGCTCACAAGCAGGGTGCGGGGAGACCATTATTTATAAATGGCCACCCGACCCTGCACTGCCACCGTCCGGCCGTTTATATACAACGGCCAGACGGGAGGTGGTTAAAGATAAGCACAGGAGAACCTCCCAAATGCCCAGAATGCACTGAAAAGTGGTAAATTATTAACTATTTCAGACTGTTTCAGAGAAATACAGAGAGTAGAAGCAGAGACAGCAGTATGTGTTGAGATTAGCTTAGGTGTGAGTTGCTCATTAACATTTCTTTTGTTTCCAAGGGTGGGAAAGGTGTCTGGTGGAGTGCAGAGGCGTCCCTAGGGTTGGTGTCACCTGGTGCGGTAACACTTGGTGACACCCCCTCCGACGATCCCCGCAGAATGGATCAGATCTGCAGATTGAGCTTAATGTATCGGACTCCGATCCATTATGCTCAATTTGCAGATCCGATCCATTCTGTGGAGATTGTCGGCTTTCTTTACAACTTACCTTTTTTTTGGAGCAGGTCTGGATTGAGCAGCAGGATGTGTCTCCCATGTAGATTTGTCCACCCTGAAGCAACTGCGCATGTCCCAGTTTTAGGCACGATCAATCGATGATATCAGTAGTTCTATCATCGATTGATTGTGCCTGAAACCAACTGCTTCAGGGGGGACATCTACATGGGAGACACATCTTGCCGCTACACCGGTGTCACCCCGTATAGGTTAGATGCCGACGATCCCCTCAGGATCGTCGGCATGGAACCTATACGGGGTGACTCCGGACCCGCTCCAAGAAAAGGTAAGTTGTAAAGACAGTCGACGATCGGATCCATCCTGCGGGGATCGTCGTCTTGCTTTACAGCTTACCTTTTTGTGGAGCGAGTCCGGTGTCACCCTATGCTGTCGGTGTCACTCGGTACAGACCTCACACCCCGCACCTGCCTTGGGACGCCACTGGTGGAGTGAGTCATTAAGGCCACCTGGCAGGGGGTCTTCATGAGGAATTTGAGGTATGAACGGTCATTAACATATCTTTTGTTTCCAAGGGTGGGAGAGGTCTGAGGTGTGAATTGGTCATTAACATATCTTTTGTTTCCAAGGGTGGGAGAGGTCTGAGGTGTGAATGGTCATTAACATATCTTTTGTTTCCAAGGGTGGGAGAGGTCTGAGGTGTGAATGGTCATTAACATATCTTTTGTTTCCAAGGGTGGGAGAGGTCTGAGGTGTGAATTGGTCATTTACATATCTTTGGTTTCCAAGGGTGGGAGAGGTCTGAGATGTGAATGGTCATTAACATATCTTTTGTTTCCAAGGATGGGAGAGGTCTGAAGTGTGAATTGGTCATTTACATATCTTTGGTTTCCAAGGGTGGGAGAGGTCTGAGATGTGAATGGTCATTAACATATCTTTTGTTTCCAAGGGTGGGAGAGGTCTGAGGTGTGAATTGGTCATTACAATGTGTGACAAACTTGGTGGGTGTGGGAATTTTTTTTTTTTATATTTCTTCAGTTGCTGGTTTTTGGAGATCTTTTTTGGTGGTATTTTTAGTTTCTTCAAGAAAGCAGTAATTGTAATCCTTATGATCATAGTGTTTCTTATATCTATATACTGTGTAATAAAATTTGCTATTTGGGGAGTGGGTAAGACTATGAAATAAGCCCAAGAGCCCAGAGTCCACCTCTCCAACAGATGCTTAGTCCAGGCTTGCTTTGTTTGGACAATCCAGAGAGGAGGTGTGGTATTCTGAGTGATCATGTTGAACAAAGGTTCAATATGATCAAAGAGGGGATTGTGGGAAAATATGAGCTAGGGCTATTGATTCATATACCATTTTGTTTTCATTATGCTTGCATTGTCTTATAACGAGTTAGAGTGATGCTTTAAGTAAATGAAATAAGAAATATCAGCATTATATTCAATCCTATATGGAAAATTTTAGAATATGTTTTAGAATGTGTATGTAACAGGTGTAACCGCAATTGTATCAGGATGAAAGCTATATTGCAGATGTTCTCAAAATGTCTTAGAAAACATAGATTGATACTCAGATAAGAGATCTGGGGACATAACCAAATAGGTAGAATGTGCAGACTGGGGTTTAACTGTTTAGGGAAAGTTAAACTTTGTCTAGTATCTGGGTGAAAAAGAAAAGTATGCTTTGCTATTGGATAATTTGGGTTTGTCTTACTATTGGATAATTTGGGTTTGTCTTACTATTGGATAATTTGGGTTTGTCTTACTATTGGATAATTTGGGTTTGTGGTTTTTGTCAATATAAGCTGTAATGTACGTAATAAACTTTGCAATCTTCTTGTATCCCACCTGAGTGTTGGTTTACTTTGATTGCCCGATCGATCGAGCCCGTGCCACACCCAGACAGCTGCGCAGCACAGAAAAAGGAAAATACTGATATAAAGGAAAAGGGTCTAAAGGTTGGAATCCTTTCAACAGGAACATCCTGTGTTCAGTGTTTTGTCCATTTGAGTACCTTGAAAACGCTTTGCATGCATTTTTCATGATGAAAAAAGGCTCCGGACAGCATCGGGAACTGGAAGAATTAAAAAAATGTTTCAACCGCAAACCCTTATAAACACAATTTGCCGCGTTTGAAACGCTGAAAAAATCAACTGCTGAACGCAAGTTTTCTGCGTTCAAAAAAATGACTATAAACTCAAATGCCTGTAAAGATGTGTAGATGGACACATAGGAAGACATTAGGGAGAGTTCAGGGGCTGCTGAAAAAAAAACGCTGTACAGCTCCTAAACGTGAGTTTATCAGCCGCAGTGTACATGAGCCCTTAGAGACTAGAACTGGAAGAAGCAAGGACAGGGATAAGGCTACATTGAGCTAAGTGTCTTTTTTTTTTTTTCGGTTGGTTGGTTTTTGGGTGTTTTTTGAGCTCTTATATGGGCTTTTAAAAAATATTTGTAGCCAATGGCAAGCTAGTTACTAGGCAAGCAAGCACTTTTCAGGCACTCCCTTTGAAGTCTGTTGGGGTCAAAATGCATTACTAGCAAAAAAAGTCCCAAAAGAAACTCATGTACGTTTCCAGAAGAACGCTGGTTGCTATAGCTACAAAGCGGAACTACACTACATCCGAGCACCACAAACCAAACACATTATTTAATTCAAGTGAAGGGATGGACGCTGCTCAACCCACTCCAGGAGTCCAAACTTGAGGAATGGCCTCAGCTGGAGTTCTGGCCGCACCCTTCTGACGCGTTTCACCCTGTCCTCCAAGGCTTGGTCACATTATTTAATTCATTTTAATATTTAAAGCAAACTCCCCGTTCCATCCATGCCTCCATGCTTTATTTTGTTGAGAAAACACTTTGAAAAACACCCCCCCCCCTAGCATTTCTAGCCATGGCCATCTTGACTAAGGTCAGATGATTCATGTATCATTTACTTACTGGAATCCATGTGCCCTTAGCTCAGGCTTGCAGGCAGGAGGGTGTGCTTACAGCAGAAAGCCCCTCCTCCAGTGAAGACTCCTGGAGTGTATAATTTTGGCTCAGACCAGAAACCAGCAACTGAAGAAATATAAAAGAAAAATTGTAAAACCAGTAAATATAATATACCTTCCTATCTATTTACTAATACTGGCAGCATAGGGATTACAAACAGTTTGTCCTGATTGAAAGAGTTTAGTTCTGCTTTAAGCTCATGGTGTTTAGTAATGGGATGGCCAACAAGCTCATATAGGTTTAAGGGTCAAGAGTACCAATCACCGGAGTGTATGTGGCATTGAGGGAGTCTTCCCGTGAGCTATCCCTACTCATCTGCAACCCCATCCTGCGCTAATTGCTGTCCCTCACAAGCCAGTGCCTGTTCCTGACCAACCATTTGCCAAAAGTGCACCAAAATGGCATGGGTTCCCCTATTTCAAAGGTTCCCTCAGCCATACTGGCCTCCAAAGTCTCTTAAGGTGAACGTTCAGTCAAATTCTAAGGCTAAACCTACTCCCCACTTCCATTCTAAGCCTATTCTATCTAACCTGTAAAGAAAAGATCTGTATACTTACCTATTCTGGTCCAGTCACATGATCCCTAGAGCAGCGGCTTCTGTGTAGAGCAGGGGTCTCCAAACATTCTAAACAAAGGGCCAGTCTACTGTCCTTCAGACTTTAGGGGACTGAACTGTGGCCAGTGGAAGTAGAAAATGCCCCAGCGTCAGTGGGAGTAATCAATTCCTCGGGCTCGGTGGTCATTTGGAGAATGTGGTTAGTAGGAGGAGGGATAATGCCCCATCACTGGTATTGGTGGGAGGAATAGTATGGCATGAGCTGGTGTACCGCTCCCAGGACAGGCTGTTTGGCCATTGGAGGTCTCTTTTACATGGGAGGAATAGTACCCTTTCATTAGTGCTGGTGGGGAAATAGTGCCCCATCATTGGTATTGGTGGGAGGATTAGTACCCCATCATTCGTGTCAGTGGAAGAAATTGTGCCCCATGAATGGTGTTAGAGATGAGCGAATTATTCAAAAATTTGATTCGGCTGATTCGCCGAATTTGCGGGAGAAATTCGATTCGATGCGAATTTTTTCGCCGCGAATCTAACTTATTAAAAGGGTTTCTAGGCTTTAGAGAGCCTTTATATTAGTGCAGAACACTGTACCTTTAATTTAAATTCCCTTGGAGTCTGCTGGGGAAGAGAAATAATACTGTCAGTCAGTATGACATGCAGATGAGTGCCGTCGATCTTAGAATCACCGCACACTTCACTCATTTGGGCAGTCACGGGGCACGACGAAGAAGAAGAAGAAGATGAAGAAGAAGAAGAAGAAGAATGAAAAGAAGAATGAAAAGAAGAAGAAGAAGAATGAAAAGAAGAATGAAAAGAAGAATGAGAAGAAGGAAAAGAATGAAAAGAAGAATGAAAAGAAGAAGAATGAAAAGAAGGATGAAAAGAAGGAAAAGAATGAAAAGAAGAATGAAAAGAAGAAGAAGAAGAATGAAAAGAAGAAGAAGAAGAATGAAAATAAGAAGAATGAAAAGAAGAATGAAAAGAAGAAGAAGAATGAAAAGAAGAAGAAGAATGAAAATAAGAATGAAAAGAAGAAGAATGAAAAGAAGAGGAAGAATGAAAAGAAGAAGAAGAAGAAGAATGAAAAGAAGAAGAAGAATGAAAAGAAGAAGAAGAAGAATGAAAAGAAGAAGAAGAAGAATGAAAAGAAGAATGAAAAGAAGAAGAAGAATGAAAAGAATGAGAAGAAGAATGAAAAGAAGAATGAGAAGAAGAATGAAAAGATTAAAAGAAGAATTAGAAGAAGAATTAAAAGAAGAATGAAAAGAAGAATGAAAAGAAGAATGAAAAAAAGAATGAAAAGAAGAATGAAAAGAAGAAGAATGAAAAGAAGAATGAAAAGAAGAAGAATGAAAAGAAGAATGAAAAGAAGAAGAATAAAAAGAAGAATGAAAAGAAGAAGAATGAAAAGAAGAATGAAAAGAAGAAGAAGAAGAATGAAAAGAAGAAGAAGAAGAAGAATGAAAAGAAGAAGAAGAATGAAAAGAAGAAGAATGAGAAGAATGAAAAGAAGAATGAAAAGAAGAAGAAGAAGAATGAAAAGAAGAAGAAGAAGAATGAAAAGAAGAATGAAAAGAAGAAGAAGAATGAAAAGAAGAAGAAGAATGAAAAGAAGAATGAAAAGAAGAAGAAGAATGAAAAGAAGAATGAAAAGAAGAAGAAGAATGAAAAGAAGAATGAAAAGAAGAAGAATAATGAAAAGAAGAAGAAGAATGAAAAGAAGAAGAAGAATGAAAAGAAGAATGAAAAGAAGAAGAAGAATGAAAAGAAGTAGAATTCCAGTACAGCAAAAAGTGTATCTGCAGAGAGCTCCGCTATTTCTGACAGTTCTCTGACAGTTCCTTCACATTTACAGCGGTTGAAACATTGCATCTATTTATTTCCGAATAAAAACATCTGTATCCTAAATGGAAACAAATAGATACAATGTTTCAACCGCTGTAAATGAACTGTCAGAGAACTGTCAGAAATAGCGGAGCTCTCTGCAGTGACACTTTTGCCGGCTGATCGGGGAAAATTCGATTCGTGCACCCGAAGTTTGCTAAAATTCGGATTCGATGCGAATCGAATTTTTCCTAATATTCTAAACGAATTCCACTTCGCCAAGTTTGATTCGCTCATCTCTAATTGGTGTCATTGTGAAGAATAGTGCCCCATTGTTGGTTTCAGTAGAAGAAAGAGTGCCCCATCATTGGTGTCATTGGGAAGAATAGTGCCCCATTGTTGGTTTGAGCAGAAGAGTGCCCCATCATTTAATATGTACCTGCCCTGCGCAGTGGCTTTGCACAGAGCAGCCTCGATCCTCCTCTTCCTGGGTCCCCTGCCGTTTCTCCCGGCCCCTCCCTCCTGCCAGGTGCCTCCACAGCAAGCTAGCTCTCGAGATGCTGCTCTGTGTAGCCATTCACACACAGCCTCGGCTCGGCCCCACCCCTCACTCTCTCCTCATTGGCTCAATGGCCATCATTGAAAGTAGCAGGAGCCACTGGCTCCCGCTGCTTTCTCAGCCAGTGAGGAGAGAAACCCGAGGCTCCTGTGCACATTTCTGAATTGAAAGGGGGCTCAGGTAAGTATTGGGGGGCTGGGGGGACTGCAGATACAGAAGGTTTTTTTACCTTTATGCATACAATGTATGAAGGTAAAACACCTCCTTAAGCCTTTACAACCAATTTCATGTTTTCCTCCTTAGTCTGGACGTCATCCTGCAAGCTAAACCTGACATAACAAAAAAAACCTGCTAGTGAGTGAATTGGCAAATGGCCAAACTGGACTTTACATATGAACCCGGCATGGATATTGAACCATTTGGCACCTCGGAAAGGTGTGCGCACTCTCTGCCTTCCGTATTACATGTCAGCGCTACACAAACTCTCTTGTGTTAAAAGAGGTATAGACTCCAAAGGGAGAGATATCACACCCCCCCCCCCCGGAACAAATCATTAGTTTATACCTCATCTGGAATATACAGTTCAGTTTTGGGCACCAATTCACAAAAAGAACATTGGGGAACTGGAGAAAGTACAGAGAAGGGCAACCAAAGTGATAAGAGGCATGGAGGAGATCAGCTATGAGGAAAAATTAGAGGAACTGAATGTATTCTCTACTGAGAAGAGGAGATTAAGGGGGGATATGATCACCATGTATAATACATAAGGGGGGATATGATCTCCATGTATAATACATAAGGGGGGATATGATCACCATGTATAATACATAAGGGGGGATATGATCTCCATGTATAATACATAAGGGGGGGATATGATCTCCATGTATAATACATAAGGGGGATATGATCTCCATGTATAATACATAAGGGGGAATATGATCTCCATGTATAATACATAAGGGGGGATATGATCACCATGTATAATACATAAGGGGGGGGATATGATCTCCATGTATAATACATAAGGGGGGATATGATCTCCATGTATAATACATAAGGGGGGGATATGATCTCCATGTATAATACATAAGGGGGGATATGATCTCCATGTATAATACATAAGGGGGGATATGATCTCCATGTATAATACAAAAGGGGGGATATGATCACCATGTA
Organism: Staurois parvus; assembly: GCF_062004578.1. NCBI lineage: Eukaryota > Metazoa > Chordata > Amphibia > Anura > Ranidae > Staurois > Staurois parvus. Next base: position 23,068 of record NW_028318844.1, on the reverse strand, counting down.
TAATACATAAGGGGGGATATGATCTCCATGTATAATACATAAGGGGGGATATGATCTCCATGTATAATACATAAGGGGGGATATGATCACCATGTATAATACATAAGGGGGGATATGATCTCCATGTATAATACATAAGGGGGGATATGATCTCCATGTATAATACAAAAGGGGGGATATGATCACCATGTATAATACATAAGGGGGGATATGATCTCCATGTATAATACATAAGGGGGGATATGATCTCCATGTATAATACATAAGGGGGGATATGATCTCCATGTATAATACATAAGGGGGGATATGATCTCCATGTATAATACATAAGGGGGATATGATCTCCATGTATAATACATAAGGGGGGGATATGATCACCATGTATAATACATAAGGGGGGATATGATCTCCGTGTATAATACATAAGGGGGGATATGATCTCCATGTATAATACATAGGGGGGGATATGATCTCCATGTATAAATACATAAGGGGGGATATGATCTCCATGTATAATACATAAGGGGGGATATGATCTCCATGTATAATACATAAGAGGGGATGTGATCTCCACGTATAATACATAAGGGGGATATGATCACCATGTAAAATACATAAGGGGGATATGATCACCATGTATAATACATAAGGGGGGATATGATCACCATGTATAATACATAAGGGGGGATATGATCTCCATGTATAATACATAAGGGGGGATATGATCGCCATGTATAATACATAAGGGGGGATATGATCTCCATGTATAATACATAAGGGGGGATATGATCACCATGTATAATACATAAGGGGGGATATGATCTCCATGTATAATACATAAGGGGGGATATGATCTCCATGTATAATACATAAGGGGGATATGATCACCATGTATAATACATAAGGGGGGATATGATCTCCATGTACAATACATAAGGGGGATATGATCACCATGTATAATACATAAGGGGGATATGATATCCACGTATAATACATAAGGGGGGATATAATATATAATACATAAGGGGGGATATAATATATAATACATAAGGGGGGATATGATCTCCATGTATAATACATAAGGGGGGATATGATCTCCATGTATAAATACATAAGGGGGGGATATGATCACCATGTATAATACATAAGGGGGATATGATCTCCATGTATAATACATCAGTGGTTCATATAGTGAACTCGGTGAAGTTATTCCCCCTGAGGTCATCACAGAGGACAAGGGGGCGCTCTTTACGTCTGGAGGAAAAGAAATGTAATCTCCAAACACGGAAAGGTTTCTTCACAGTGAGAGCTGTGAGAATGTGGAATAGACTCCCTCCAGAGTTGGTTGTGGCCAGCTCAGTGGATTGCTGTAGGAAAGTCCTGGATTATTTCTTGGATACACAGAATATAACTGGATATAACATTTATAGGGAAAGGTGATCCAGGGAAAATCCGATTGCCTCTCGGGGGATCAGGAAGGAATTTTTTTCCCAGCAGGAGCACATTGGATCGCGCTTTGCTGGGTTTTTTTTCCCTTCCTCTGGATCATCTGTGTGTGTAGGATTATAACTTTTTTTTTTTTAATGGTTGAACTGGATGGACTTTTGTCTTTTTCCAGCCAGACTAACTATGTAACAAACAGGGAAATAAATAAATACAATTAATCTATAATCTGTGAATTCCCTCCTCTCCTCCCCTTGCCTCTGGGAATCCAATATAGCGCCAGGTTAGTACATTTCAACAAACAAATTCACTGTCACCAAAGTATCTCTTAGCCAGGAATTACTCCCAAGGATAAAGATGTCAGATTTGCCCGGCTATGGAAACAATGCTTAAAATAAAAATGTAACTAGCTTAAAAATCGGTGGCATGGCGGCCTCCGCTGAACGTATTGAGTATGTATTCCATCAAGCTGCAGGTCATGGCGGGGGAAGCGAAAGCTGCGACATTTTAGAATTCATATTGTACACAGCACGGTATTGATGCCCAATGTCACAGACATTTATTACCTCGTATCTGCTGGTAGATGACCATAAACAGCGGCGGTGGAGAGCCACGTCTGTGCGCAGTCAGGGTACACCGCGGAGAGGGAACGCAAAATCATTTTTATAAAGACGAGAGACATTGTGCTGTTCCCAAACTGATAGGCTGTAAATCGCACGGTGCTAAAACATAAAGGTGACCTGTTGCTTCAGATGGGTTTTATTTACCAGTTAAAGCCCAACCGAACCTTCAGTATAAGTCGAATAAAGGCATTCCAGATTCATCAAAACGAAAAGTGCACAAAGTCTTACCATGAATTTTCCTTCTACGGCATCCACAGCTTTAATAGAAAAGCCTGTCCCCTGTCAACATGCTGCAGAATGGGACTTTTACTGTTTATGAGGAAGCAGTGGTCTCTATGTAGAGGTCTGACATGTCCCCGACATAGCCAAACCTAAAGCTCTCCAGCCAGCGAAGTTCATGCTCCATGATAATGGGTGAGTTCTAGTTCTGTCTCAGCAGGGGGTCTGTCAAATCTCTACAGAGAGACCACTGCTTACACATACTTGCCCTCTGAGGGGAAGCAGTGGTCTCTACGCAGAGGTCTGACATGTCCCTTACATAGCCGAACTTAAAGATATTCCAGCCACCAAAACTCAAGCTACATGATGATGAAAGAGTTCCAGCCAGAGGTGGACTGACAACTGATGGGGCCCCCGGGCAAGAGGGGATCATGTGGCCCATGTGCCCTCACCCACACTCAAAGCCACACCCAAAAAAGCCTATGAAAGGTACTAGGGGCATGTCATGGGGCCCTACTGACTCTGGGCCCTCGGGGCAGTGCACGAGCGTCCGAATGGTCAGTCCGCCCCTGGTTCCAGCTCTGTCTCAGCAGGGGGTCTGTCAAATCTCTGCAGAGAGACCACTGCTTACACACACTTGCCCTCTGAGGGGAAGCAGTGGTCTGTACGCAGAGGTCTGACACATCCCCGACATAGCCAAACCTAAAGCTCTCCAGCCAGCGAAGCTCAAGCTCCATGATAATGGGTGAGTTCTAGTTCTGTCTCAGCAGGGGTCTGTCAAATCTCTGCAGCAAGACCACTACTTACACACACAGTTGCCCTCTGTGGGGAAGCAGTGGTCTCTACGCAGAGGTCTGACATGTCCCCTACATAGCCAAACTTAAAGATATTCCAGCCAGCAAAACTCAAGCTCTATGATGATGAAAGAGTTCCAGACAGGGGCGGACTGACAACTCATGGGGCCCCTGGGCAATAGGGGATCATGGGGCCCCTGTGTCCTCACCCACACTCAAAGCCACACCCAAAAAAGCCTGTGAAAGGTACTAGGGGCATCTCATGGGGCCCTCTGACCCTGGGCCCTCGGGCAGTGCCCGAGTGTCCGAATGGTCAGTCCGCCCCTGGTTCCAGCTCTGTCTCAGCAGGGGGTCTGTCAAAGCTCTGCAGCGAGACCACTACTTACACACACACTTGCCCTCTGTGGGGAAGCAGTGGTCTCCACGCAGAGGTCTGACATGTCCCCGACATAGCCAAACCTAAAGCTCTCCAGCCAGCAAAGCTCAAGCTCCATGATGATGGGTGAGTTCTAATTCTGTCTCAGCATGGGGTCTGTCAAATCTCTGCAGCGAGACCACTGCTTACACACACACTTGCCCTCTGAGGGGAAGCAGTGGTCTCTACGCAGAGGTCTTACATGTCCCCTACATAGCCAAACTTAAAGATATTCCAGCCAGCAAAACTCAAGCTCCCTGATGATGAAAGAGTTCCAGCCAGGGGCGGACTGACAACTCATGGGGCCCCCGGGCAAGAGGGGATCATGGGGCGCCTGTGCCCTCACCCACACTCAAAGCCACACCCAAAAAAGCCTGTGAAAGGTACTAGGGGTATCTCATGGTGCCCTACTGACCCTGGGCCCTCGGGCAGTGCCCGAGCGTCTGAATGGTCAGTCTGCCCCTGGTTCCAGCTCTATTTCAGCAGGGGGTCTGTCAAATCTCTGCAGAGAGACCACTGCTTACACACACACTTGCCCTCTGTGGGGAAGCAGTGGTCTCTACGTAGAGGTCTGACACATCCCCTACATAGCCAAACCTAAAGCTCTCCAGCCAGCAATGCTCAAGCTCCATGCTAATGGGAGAGTTCTAATTCTGTCTCAGCAGGGGGTCTGTCAAATCTCTGCAGAGAGACCACTGCTTACACACACACTTGCCCTCTGAGGGGAAGCAGTGGTCTCTACGCAGAGGTCTTACATGTCCCCTACATAGCCAAACTTAAAGATATTCCAGCCAGCAAAACTCAAGCTCCCTGATGATGAAAGAGTTCCAGCCAGGGGCGGACTGACAACTCATGGGGCCCCCGGGCAAGAGGGGATCATGGGGCGCCTGTGTCCTCACCCACACTCAAAGCCACACCCAAAAAAGCCTGTGAAAGGTACTAGGGGCATCTCATGGGGCCCTACTGACCCTGGGCCCTCGGGGCAGTGCACGAGCGTCCGAATGGTCAGTCCGCCCCTGGTTCCAGCTCTGTCTCAGCAGGGGGTCTGTCAAATCTCTGCAGCGAGACCACTGCTTACACACACACTTGCCCTCTGTGGGGAAGCAGTGGTCTCTACGTAGAGGTCTGACACGTCCCTGACATAGCCAAACCTAAAGCTCTCCAGCCAGCAATGCTCATGCTCCATGATGATGGGAGAGTTCTAATTCTGCCTCAGCAGGGGTCTGTCAAATCTCTGCAGCGAGACCACTACTTACACACACACTTGCCCTCTGTGGGGAAGCAGTGGTCTCTACGCAGAGGTCTGACACGTCCCCGACATAGCCAAACCTAAAGCTCTCCAGCCAGCAATGCTCAAGCTCCATGCTGATGGGAGAGTTCTAGTTCTGTCTCAGCAGGGGGTCTGTCAAATCTCTGCAGAGAGACCACTGCTTACACACACACTTGCCCTCTGAGGGGAAGCAGTGGTCTCTACGCAGAGGTCTTACATGTCCCCTACATAGCCAAACTTAAAGATATTCCAGCCAGCAAAACTCAAGCTCCCTGATGATGAAAGAGTTCCAGCCAGAGGCGGACTGACAACTCATGGGGCCCCCGGGCAAGAGGGGATCATGGGGCGCCTGTGTCCTCACCCACACTCAAAGCCACACCCAAAAAAGCCTGTGAAAGGTACTAGGGGTATCTCATGGGGCCCTACTGACCCTGGGCCCTCGGGCAGTGCCCGAGCGTCCGAATGGTCAGTCTGCCCCTGGTTCCAGCTCTGTCTCAGCATGGGGTCTGTCAAATCTCTGCAGCAAGACCACTACTTACACACACACTTGCTCTCTGTGGGGAAGCAGTGGTCTCTATGCAGAGGTCTGACACGTCCCCGACATAGCCAAACCTAAAGCTCTCCAGCCAGCGAAGCTCAAGCTCCATGATAATGGGTGAGTTCTAGTTCTGTCTCAGCAGGGGTCTGTCAAATCTCTGCAGCAAGACCACTACTTACACACACACTTGCCCTCTGTGGGGAAGCAGTGGTCTCTACGCAGAGGTCTGACATGTCCCCTACATAGCCAAACTTAAAGATATTCCAGCCAGCAAAACTCAAGCTACATGATGATGAAAGAGTTCCAGACAGGGGCAGACTGACAACTCATGGGGCCCCTGGGCAATAGGGGATCATGGGGCCCCTGTGTCCTTACCCACACTCAAAGCCACACCCAAAAAAGCCTGTGAAAGGTACTAGGGGCATCTCATGGGGCCCTCTGACCCTGGGCCCTCGGGCAGTGCCCGAGTGTCCGAATGGTCAGTCCGTCCCTGGTTCCAGCTCTGTCTCAGCAGGGGGTCTGTCAAAGCTCTGCAGCGAGACCACTACTTACACACACACTTGCCCTCTGTGGGGAAGCAGCGGTCTCTACGCAGAGGTCTGACACGTCCCCTACATAGCCAAACCTAAAGCTCTCCAGCCAGCAAAGCTCAAGCTACATGATGATGGGAGAGTTCTAGTACTGTATCAGCAGGTGGTCTGTCAAATCTCTGCAGCGAGACCACTGCTTACACACACTTGCCCTCTGAGGGGAAGCAGTGGTCTCTATGCTGAGGTCTGAAATGCCCCCTACATAGCCAAACTTAAAGATATTCCAGCCAGCAAAACTCAAGCTCCCTGATGATGAAAGAGTTCCAGCCAGAGGCGGACTGACAACTCATGGGGCCCCCGGGCAATAGGGGATCATGGGGCCCCTGTGTCCTCACCCACACTCAAAGCCACACCCAAAAAAGCCTGTGAAAGGTACTAGGGGCATCTCATGGGGCCCTACTGACTCTGGGCCCTCGGGCAGTGCCCGAGTGTCCGAATGGTCAGTCCGTCCCTGGTTCCAGCTCTGTCTCAGCAGGGGGTCTGTCAAAGCTCTGCAGCGAGACCACTGCTTACACACACACTTGCCCTCTGTGGGGAAGCAGCGGTCTCTACGCAGAGGTCTGACACGTCCCCTACATTGCCAAACCTAAAGCTCTCCAGCCAGCAAAGCTCAAGCTACATGATGATGGGAGAGTTCTAGTACTGTATCAGCAGGTGGTCTGTCAAATCTCTGCAGCGAGACCACTGCTTACACACACTTGCCCTCTGAGGGGAAGCAGTGGTCTCTATGCTGAGGTCTGAAATGCCCCCTACATAGCCAAACTTAAAGATATTCCAGCCAGCAAAACTCAAGCTCCATGATGATGAAAGAGTTCCAGACAGGGGTGGACTGACTACTCATGGGGCCCCTGGGCAATAGGGGATCATGGGGCCCCTGTGCCCTCACCCACACTCAAAGCCACACCCAAAAAAAGCCTGTGAAAGGTACTAGGGGCATCTCATGCCCTACTGACCCTGGGCCCTCGGGCAGTGCCCGAGCGTCCGAATGGTCAGTCCGCCCCTGGTTCCAGCTCTGCCTCAGGAGGGGGTCTGTCAAATCTCTGCAGCGAGACCACTGCTTACACACACACTTGCCCTCTGTGGGGAAGCAGTGGTCTCTAGGCAGAGGTCTGACATGTCCCATACATAGCCAAACCTAAAGCTCTCCAGCCAGCAAAGCTCAAGCTCCCTGCCTATTGAAGAGTTCTAGCTCTGACTTAGTAAGGAGAGGTGTCACATCTCTGCATAGAGACCACTGCTTCCACAGGACAGACATAATATTTTCCAGCCAGAAAGCCTATGTTCCCTGCGGATTGGAGAGGTCTAGCTATGACTTAGTAAGGGGAGTGTCAGACCTCTGCAGAGAGACCTCTATATCCATGCGGAATATATATTCCGCATGGATGACCAGGGACAGGCTTTTCAATTCAAAAGTCAAAACATAAAAGTCCAATTGAACGTAAGTAAGCTATAGGTATTCCAGGTGCATCAAACTAAAAGGTGCTCACAGTCCATTTTCTATATAAAGCAGCCACAGCCTAAATAGAAAAACCTCTCCCCTGCCAGCAAACTGAAGAATGGGACCCTTTTTGTTTAGGTGGAAGCAGTGGTCCCTATGCAGAGGTCTGGCATACCCTTTGCTGAGTCACAGCTAAAACTGTCTAATCCTCAGGGAACAGGAGCTTTGCCGGCTGGAGAGCTACAGGTTTAACTATGTTGGGGAGGTGTCACACCTCTGCATCGAGACCACTGCTTCCGCATAACCCACATGGAAGAAAAATATATATGAAATATATATTAAAAATATTCTTCCCAAATATATTGCCATATATTTAAAATGCTAAAATTTTGGCCATATTCAATATATTTAAAAATATATATCAATAAATAAATAAATATATATATATTATAATAATAATATTATTAATTGAAATATATTGAATACGGTCAAAATTGTAGCATTTCAAATATATGGCAATATATTTGGGAAGAATATTTTTAAAATGTATTTCAATATATATATAAAATTATTATTATACAGGATTTATATAGCGCCAACAGTTTGCGATATATATATATATATATATATATACTGCATGTTGAAATGCGTTTTTATTACAAAATATCTGAAGAATATTTTGAAAAATGCATTTCAAATATACTGTGTGCCTTTAGCCGCCTCCCGCCCGCCATATAGTACAATGATGGGCGCAAGGTGGTTCTCTCGTTCTGATAGGACGTCATATGATGTCCTTCCATTCTCACCGCGCATGCGCGGCTCAGGGAGCGCACAGCGTGGCGATCGCCGGTGCTCTGTGTCCCTCAGACACAGCGGATCACGGAAAGAGCCGAAGATGTCGGCTCGGTCATGTGATCAGCTGTGTCCAATCACAGCTGATCACATGTAAACACAGAAATGCCCGTTATCGGCATTTCTCTCCTCTCGAGCTGTCACGCTGACAGAAGAGAGGAGAGCCGGTAATCGGCTTTACGTGGAGGGGACATGTGCACTGATCATCGGGGCACTAATGATCAGTGTGCCCTGATGATCAGTGTGGCCCCAGAAGTGCCACCTGTCAGTGTCCATCAGTGCCAGCAGTCAGTGCTCATCAGTGCCACGTGCCAGTGCCCATCAGTGCCACATCAATGCCACATATCAGTGCCCGTCTGAGCTGCCTTTCAATGTCACCCATCAGTGCCAGTCAGTGCCACCTATCAATGCCAATCAGTGCCACCTACCAGTGCCTGTCAGTGTCGCCTATCAGTGCGCATCAGTGTCGCCTATCAGTGCCAGTCAGTGCCGCCTATCAGTGCCAGTCAGTGCCGCCTATCAGTGCCAGTCAGTGCTGCCTATCAGTGCCGCCTATCAGTGCCATAGATCAGTGTCATGTATCAGTGCTGCCTTTCAGTGCCCATCAATGATGCCTGTCAATGCCCATCAGTGCAACCTACCAGTGCCTCCTCATCAGTGCCCATCAGTGCCACCTATCAGTGCCCATCACTGCAGCCTCATTAGCGCATGTCATTGAAGGAGAAAAATCACTTATTTACGAAATTGTATAACAAAAACTAAGAAAAAAACATTTTTTTTCAAAATTTTCAGTGGTTTTTGGTTTGTTTAAGAAAAAATAAAAATCCCCGAGGTGATTAAATACCACCAAAATAAAGCTCTATCTGTCTCAAAAAAATGATATATGGGTACAGTGTTGCATGACCGCGCAATTGTCATTCAAAGTGTGATAACGCTGAAAGCTGGAAATTAGCCTGGACTGGAAAGGGGTGAAAGTGTCCGGACAGGAAGGGGGTAGAAGTGTCCTGTAGGCAGGAAGGGGGTAGAAGTCCCCAGTAGGCAGGAAGGGGGTAGAAGTGCCCTGTAGGCAGGAAGGGGGTAGAAGTGTCCGGTAGGCAGGAAGGGGGTAGAAGTGCCCAGTAGGCAGGAAGGGGGTAGAAGTGCCTGAGGGGCAGGAAGGGGGTAGAAGTGTCCTGTAGGCAGGAAGGGGGTAGAAGTGCCTGAGGGGCAGGAAGGGGGTAGAAGTGTCCTGTAGGCAGGAAGGGGGTAGAAGTGTCCTGTAGGCAGGAAGGGGGTAGAAGTGCCCGGTAGGCAGGAAGGGGGTAGAAGTGCTCTGTAGGCAGGAAGGGGGTAGAAGTGCCCGGTAGGCAGGAAGGGGGTAGAAGTACTCTGTAGGCAGGAAGGGGGTAGAAGTGCCCGGTAGGCAGGAAGGGGGTAGAAGTGCTCTGTAGGCAGGAAGGGGGTAGAAGTGCCCGGTAGGCAGGAAGGGGGTAGAAGTGCCCAGTAGGCAGGAAGGGGGTAGAAGTGCCCGGTAGGCAGGAAGGGGGTAGAAGTGCCCAGTAGGCAGGAAGGGGGTAGAAGTGTCCTGTAGGCAGGAAGGGGGTAGAAGTGCTCTGTAGGCAGGAAGGGGGTAGAAGTGTCCTGTAGGCAGGAAGGAGGTAGAAGTGCCCGGTAGGCTAGCGGTTTAAAATACAAATCTACATTTTTGAAATGTGTTTACAAATATATGTTAAAATGACTTTTTTATATGTAAAAAAAAATCTGAAGAATATATTTTAAAAATATATAAAAAAAAGTCATGTTAACATATATTTGTAAACACATTCCAAAAATGTAGATTTGTATTTTTAAAGACATACAGTATATTTGAAATGCATTTTTAGAAATAGTTTTCATATATTTTGTAATAAAAAAGCATTTCAACATACAGCGTGTGCAGGGGCGGACTGACAACTCATGGGGCCCCCGGGCAATAGGGGATCATGGGGCCCCTGTGTCCTCACCCATACCAAAAAAAGCCTATGAAAAAAGCCAATGAAAGGTACCAGGGGCATCTCATAGGGCCCCCTACTGACCCCGGGCCCTCAAGCAGTGCCCAAGTGCTCAAATGGTCAGTCCGCCCCTGAGCGTGATTATATATATATATATTTATTGAAATATATTGAATATGGCCAAAATTGTAGCATTTCAAATATAGGTCAATATATTTGGGAAGAATATTTTAAAAATATATTTCAAATATATTTTTCTTCCATATGGGAAACAGTAAAGGTCAGACCTAGAGTTTTCCAGCCAGCAAAGCTCATGTTCCCTGCTGATTGGAGAGTTCTAGCTCTGTCTCATCAAAGGGTCTGTCTGTGGAAAGACCACTGCTTACACACACATTTGCCCTCTGTGGGGAAGCAGTGGTCCAATGCAGGTGCATCAAAACAAAAGGTGTCCAAAGTCTTACAATTAATGTTTCCTCTGCAGCAGACCACAGTTTAGGTAGAAAAGCCTGACTTCTGTCAGCAGAGGACCTTTGCTGATTACACTGTTCAACAAATTTTTATTTTTTGCCAGTTTTGGAAACAAAAGGATCCATTTCTTAATGAATTTCACATTCTGAGTTCAAATATAACAATGAAATTTGTCAATTGGCTCTAGTTTTTCTGTAAACGGAAAGTTTTCTACTATAGGCGTAATGACTACATAATGCACAATAATTATATAGATAGATGTCTTTCCACAAATATAAAGCAAGTGATATTGACTACATAACAAAGCCTAAATGGCATAATATATTGCATAGGATTACCAAGAAAAATGATAGCCATAAGCTGAGTTGAATCATTTTAATACTTAGGATTCTCACTAGTTTTGTCTTCAGTTTGTGTCGGTTTTGCTTCTCTTGGCTTTTCTCTTGTATTCGAGGAAAGGGCTATCTCTTACAACTGCACGTGACTACACGCTTCAGGTTCTTCCTCACTTGACTCAACCACGAAGGATTCTGGTGCTTTGGGAATTGGTAGCCCCTCTCCATGAGGAACTGGACGTATTGCCGATGGAATATTTGGATAGCGCACAGATAACTTTTTCTTCTTATTTAGCCCTTTTACAATTGGAGGCACCATACAAAAGTAACAATTACTAACATGATCTGTTGGCTCTCTCCAAATCATTGGCACAGCGAAAGGCATAGATGCCTTTTTTCCATTCAACCATTGCTCCAGTGCCGTCCCACAAGAATTGCAGCATATATGTGGTGCCCAGCTCTTGTCCTGGTCTCCTATCTTGCAGCCAAAATACAAGTTGTAGGCTTTCTTAATCATTCCTGTTATCCTCCTTTTTTGTGAGATAAAAGTTATTTCACCGCAGATATAGCAGAAATTATCTGCTTTATTCACACAAGTTCGAGGCATTACTGAGTAGCCTATATAAGCAGAAAACGAAATGTAAAGACGAACTACAATCAGCTACAGATACTGCAGCTTTTATGCAGTGAAATGATGCAATTAAAGGCTAATATTGCATCATCTCAGTATACATGACATTTTCTATTGGTCACCAGTATCAATTGCGCAATATGCAGCTGAAGTTGCATCATAATTTTGAATGGCTTACGTCATTAGATGGGTGAATATATCATGGAAACTAGAGCCAATCAACATTTTTTAGGGTCATTTTCGTTTTCAGCACCCCAAAATTATGTAAGATTAGCTAATTTTATGCCCAAAACTTTTTACCTGTTGAACAGTGTTACATGGAATCAGTGGTCTCTATGCAGAAGTCTCATACGCCTCCTACTGAATAAGACCTATAGTTCCCCGATCAGCAAAGCTCCTGGCCCCTGTTGATTGGAGAGGAATAGGTAGAGCTATAGGTCTTTTTTTGGAGGAGGCGTATGTGACCTCTGCATAGAGACCACTGATTCCATGTAATCAGCAAGGGTCCTTCTCTGCAGGGTGCTGGCAGGGGACAGGCTTTTTCACTGAGGCTGTGGCTGCTGTTTACAGATGTACATGGAATGTACTGAGACCAGGGGCGGACTGACCATTTGGAAACTCGTGCACTGCCCGAGGGCCCGGGGTCAGTAGGGGGCCCCATGAGATGCCCTTGGTACCTTTTTCATAGGCTTTTTTGAGTTTGGGCAAGGACATAGGGGCCCCATGATCCCCTATTTCCCGGGGCCCCATGAGTTGCCAGTCCGCCCCTGACTTAGACTGTTTAAACCAAAACTTAATTGATTATTTGGGCTTTAAGTAATGAATGTCATTGGTTAGGAATATGCATTGTATCATTTGTGTTTGTAAGTATAACTTTTGATGTAGCAGGTCCTACAGAAGGAATGAAAAAAAAAATGTGGAGTAGAGTTGTTCCCCCCCCCCACAAAAAAAAATAAGAAAAAAGAGTAGAGTTGCCCCCCCCCCCAAAAAAAAATGCAGAGGAAATGAGCAAATAATGTAGAGTAGAGCCCCCCCAAAAAAAAAATGCATATCAGACCCTTTGAGTCTGCGATAGATTTTAAAGAGTCCCCCAGGAAATCCATATCACGTCCCTCCAGTCCAATATAGATTTTAAAGGGGTATGCCACAAAAAAAACGTTTGAGGTCCCCCCTGAAAACCCTAAAAATGCATACCAAACTCTTAATCCAAGCATGATGCCTGGCTGGCCAGGAAAGAAATGGGGAAGGGGGCGAGCGCTTAGTACCAGGGGGCAATATCAACTTTAATGTGTGTCCTACGGCACAAATAAATATACAAGGTGGTATCAAAAAGTTTTGAGACTAGTTTTGTAACACGCCAACAGATGGCAGCACGAGGCAACTGGTTTGGTGGTTGCCAGGAGAACGGTACTTGCCTGACTGCATTGTGCCAAGTGCAAAGTTTGGTGGAGGGGGGATTATGGTGTGGGGTTGTTTTTCAGGGGTTGGACTTGGCTCCTTAGTTCTAGTGAAGGTGCACAAAGCAAGGTCCATAAAGACATGGAGGAGCCAGTTTGGGGTGGAGGAACTTGACTGTCCTGCACAGAGTCCTGACCTCAACCCCATAGAACACCTTTGGGATGAATTAGAGCGGAGACTGCGAGCCAGGCCTCCTCCCCCGACATCAGTGCCTGACCTGACAAATGTGCTTCTAGAAGAATGGTCCAACCTTCCCATAGACACCCTCCTAAACCTTGTGGACGGCCTTCCCAGAAGAGTTGAAGCTGTTATAGCTGCAAAGGGTGGGGCCAACTCAATATTGAACCCTATGGACTGAGACTGGGAGGTCGTTAAAGGTCATGTGTGTGGAAAGGCAGGCCAACTCAATATTGAACCCTACGGATTGAGACTGGGAGGTCGTTAAAGGTCATGTGTGTGGAAAGGCCGGCCAACTGACCAATACTTTTAGCAATATATATACTGTATATCTATATGTATATATATATATATATATATATGCACACAATAAACCAAACTAAACTATGGCCTGGGGCCGGATGTGGCCCTTTGCTTGCTTTTAATTGGCCCTTTGGGTGCTATTTCACCAACTGACACCAATGAAGGGGCACCATTACCCCCTACTGACACCATCAATGGGGCACTTTACTTCCCATTCATACCAACAATGGGGCACTATTCCTCCCATTAAAACCAATGATGGTGCACTGGCCAAGGACTGGCCCCCCTTTCAAAACTGTGGCCCTGGGGCCAGATGTGGCCCTTTGCTTGCTTTTAATTGGCCCTTTGGATGCTATCTCAACAACTGACACCTGATGAAGGGGCACCATTCCCCCTACTGACACCATCAATGGGGCACTATACTTCCCATTCATACCAACAATGAGGCACTATTCCTCCCATTAAAACCAATGATGGGTCACTGGCCAAGGACTGCCCCCCTCTCTAAACTGTGACCCTGGGGCAGGATGTGGCCCTTTGCTTGCTTTTAATTGGCCCTTTGGGTGCTATTTCACTAACTGACACCAATGAAGGGGCACCATTACCCCCTACTGACACCATCAATGGGGCATTGTACTTCCCATTCATACCAACAATGGGGCACTATTCCTCCCATTAAAACCAATCATGGGGCACTGGCCAAGGACTTCCCCCCCTTTCAAAACTGTGGCCCTGGGGCCGGATGTGGCCCTTTGCTTGCTTTTAATTGACCCTTTGGATGCTATCTCAACAACTGATACCTGATGAAGGTGATGAAGGGGCACAATTCCCCCTGCTGACACCATCAATGGAGCACTATACTTCCCATTCATACCAACAATGAGGCACTATTCCTCTCATTAAAACCAATGATGGGGCACTGGCCAAGGACTGCCCCCCTCCCCCAAAGCCTCAAGGACAGTAAACTGGCCCTTTGCTTAGAAAGTTTGGAGACCCATGTAATAAACTGACAAAGGCTCCGTCCCTAGAAAGAATGGAACTGGCATTGAAAAAGCAAATACATGCACACGAAGTCATGAATGCTTCCCTTACATTTCCTTTATCACTGTAGCAATATTCATAGATTTATTTCCTGTATATTTGACACTTTGTTTAATGTGTTCATTACACTTACAAACATCTTATCTAGACGCTTACAGAAATAAACAAAGCCCCGAAGATCATCATCTAACCCTAATTATTGAAGTCTTTCGCAGACACTGCACTACCGAATGAGAAGTTGGCTTTCGCTTAGTCAGATTTATTCTACAGTTTTTGCTGGGATCAGACAATACCCTTTAAATTACAAAACACCACTTTTGGGAACTGATTTTTTTTTCTCTCTCTCTCTCTCCTACGCGATTCTTAATTAGCATTTCAGCATAAGAGTTCAATAAGGCTTTTAATGTTGAAGTAGTTTTGGTAATATTAATAAAAAGGCATCTAGTGCGCTCAACTGATGAGACGCTCGGAATTTCCTTACACTCGTTTATACTTTTTTTGTTGTTGTTTCATTTCTTTGGTCACAAAACACTTGCTTTAATCATTAAACATCTTTTTTTTTTCTTCTTTTTTTTTTATCGAGGGCTCATTAACTGCGTATTTAGTTTCATCTTTTTATTTTTTTGCTTTTGTTCCTGTTTTTTTTTTCTTCTTTCTCTATCTCCAGCACTCTGTGAACTGATCTATTCCGTGTAGTCAAGGCTAGAGGTCACAGAAGCAAATCATATCTGTGCTCTGGCTGAAGAGAGATAATCACATACTTTATTGTTGTAATTTTGCTTGGCAGAACATTTTGGGTATTAGGCGCCGCAAATTCTCTGTTCTTTATAGAGTGTTCAAGAGCCTGGAAATCCTTCAGAGGACATTTGGGTTAGAAATTCACATTGTTGTCTTATGAGTGCCAGAACCTTTTAAGCCCATTGAGTTGTGTCCTAGCTTATCACTTTTTGAACCTCCGATACGGCTGATTTGGTGGCAACAGTTCCTCCAGAAGTCAAAATAAGTTTGTTTCCATTCCATTACTGGCATACAAGCCACTTAAAGGTGTACTTCAACTATAATCAATATGGAGCACTGGAAAGTACGAGGACTGTACCAAAGTAAAATAGGCATAATGTTTTTTATTAACTTACATAGATCCTTCAAATTTCACATGCTGGTGGAGTAACTCTTCCTCTATAGCAACCTTTCTCATTCTTTTTACCCAAAAGAGACCCTTAAAGCAATGTTTAGGTCTCAGGGAATCCCTGCTAAGATTAGGCCATTGGTAGTCATTTGGGAAAATGCCCCTTACATTGGTGGTGGCCATTGAGAAGAATGTCCCTTACATTGGTGGTGGTCAGTGGGAAGAATGCCCCTTACATTGGTGGTGGTCAGTGGGAAGAATACCCCTTACATTGGTGGTGGCCATTGGGAAGAATGCCCTTTACATTGGTGGTGGTTAGTGGGAAGAATGCCCCTTATGTTGGTGGTGGTCATTGGGTAGAATGCCCATTATATTGGTGGTGGCCATTGGGAAGAATGCCCCTTACATTGGTGGTGGTCAGTGGGAAGAATGCCCCTTACATTGGTGGTGGTTAGTGGGAAGAATACCCCTTACATTGGTGGTGGCCATTGGTTAGAATACCCCTAACATTGGTGGTGGTCAGTGGGAAGAATGCACCCCTTGAAGTGGAGTGGTGGTAAGAATGCCTTCCTTAGAATAATCCCACTGACTCTGCCAAGTGGTGTTGGACTTGAACTATGCAGACAACATCTCTTGGGAAGTCAGTAACCTACAGCTCAAGCAACCCCTAGCAACTTCTGAAGGAAACCTAGGGTTCCACGGACCCCTGGGTTAGAATGACTGCTCTATAGTAACTCTTCTTCTTTTTCATTGCAAATAAATAATAGATTGCAAGGAGAAGAAGCGTGCTATCATTGAGTTCTTGACGAAAGAGAGGAACAGGCTGTCCAGGAGGTTACAGAATGTTTACAGAGATGACATAATTACCAGGAAACGAAAAAAATAGGGAATGAATTGGTAATTATCCTCCTAATCACTTGTTAATCATTACTGTCTTCACCATAAATTACCATCTGAAAAACGCAAATCCCAACCAGTGAGGTAACGCCTCCTGGGTGGGCCAAGTGGTTACTTAAATGGCAAACTAGGCTTCTATCAAAAGCAATATTTAATTATACAAAGGTATTTTATTAGTATCAAAAGATAAAAACTACAGTATCATATACATTCATAAACACACAGTGGCTCAAGACCCCATAGTATGCATCATTCCAAAATGCATTAAATACAATGTCACTAATTGTCGGAGAAAGGAAAGGTAAACAGATGTCATGGGGGATGGGAGGGCCAATATATCAACAGGGTTGACAGCCCATAAACAGAAAACACAAATGGAATAAATTTGGTAAGGCTATGTTCACATGGGTGGCAGAGGGGACGTTTTTACCACCCACCTCCAAATGAATATGGTGGCCACCGATGCTTCACTTTGTGGTGCAGCAATTTTAACTCCTTGTCACTGACATCAATGATGGAACACAATGCCTTCCACCGACATCATTGATGGAGCAAAAGTCCTCTCAGTGATACCATTGATGGGCCACTATTCATCTCACTGACACCAATGATGGAGCACTATTCTTTCCACTGACACTGATGATGAGGCACCATTCCTCCCACTGACACCAATGACGGGGCAGTATTCCTCCCACCAGTACCAATGATGGGGCACTATTCCTCCCACCAGTATCAATGATGGGGCAGCATTCCTCCCACCAGTACCAATGATGGGGCAGCATTCCCCCCACCAGTACCAATGAAGGGGCAGTATTCCTTCAACCAGTACCAATGATGGGGCACTATTCCTCCCACTGATACCAATGATGGCGCACTATTCCTCCCACTGATACCAATGATGGAGCACTATTCCTCCCACTGACACCAATGATGGGGCACTATTCCTCCCACTGATACCAATGATGGGGCACTATTCCTCCCACTGATACCAATGATGGGGCACTATTCCTCCCACTGACACCAATGATGGAGCACTATTCCTCCCACCAGTATCAATGATGGAGCACTATTTCTCCCACTGACACCAATGATGGGACACTATTCCTCCCACCAGTACCAATGATGGGGCAGTATTCCTCCCACCAGTACCAATGATGGGGCAGTATTCCTCCCACCAGTACTAATGATGGGGCAGTATTCCTCCCACCAGTACCAGTGATGGGACACTATTCCTCCCACTGACACCAATGATGGAACACTATTCCTCACCAGTACCAATGAAGGGGCATTATTCCTCAGACCAGTACCAATGATGGGGCACTATTCATCCCACTGACACCAATGATGGGGCACTATTCCTCCCACTGACACCAATGATGGGGCACTATTCCTCTCACCAGTACCAAAGATGGGGCACTATTCCTCCCACCAATATCAATGATGGGGCACTATTCCTCCCACCAGTACCAATGATGGATCACTATTCCTCCCACTAACAACAACGATGGGACACTATTCCTCCAACCAGTACCAATGATGGGGCAGTATTCCTCCCACCAGTACCAATGATGGGGCACTATTCCTCCCACTGATACCGATGATGGGGCACTATTCCTCCCACTGACACCAATGATGGGGCACTATTCCTCCCACTGATACCAATGATGGGGCACTATTCCTCCCACTGATACCAATGATGGGGCACCATTCCTCCCACTGATACCGATGATGGGGCACTATTCCTCCCACTGATACCAATGATGGGGCACTATTCCTCCCACTGACATCAATGATGGGGCACTATTCCTCCCACTGATACCAATGATGGGGCACTATTCCTCCCACTGACACCAATGATGGGGCACTATTCCTCCCACTGATACCAATGATGGGGCACTATTCCTCCCACTGATAACAATGATGGGGCACTATTCCTCCCACTGATACCGATGATGGGGCACTATTCCTCCCACTGATACCAATGATGGGGCACTATTCATCCCACTGATACCAATGATGGGGCACTATTCATCCCACTGATCTGGGGCATTGTTGAATCCCACTGATGTTGGGGTATTTTCTGCTCCGATTGGCCACAGTCTGGCCCCCTAAAGTCTGAAGAACAGTAAATTGGCCCTTTGTTCTGAATGTTTCTATTTTATCTTTATTTGTTCTAACATTTCTTTTAACAGACTTTTCTTCTAGAGAGGAGAAAATTATACAATGTATCTTCTCCTTCTTGCAGAGGAGAGAGGGGTTCATCATCAGCGCCTGAACTGAGTGATCATCAGGGTTGGCTATCGTCGTGGTCACATGATCAGATACCACTTTCTTAGTACAAGACCAGAAGCTGTCGGTGACAACTCCGTCTCCATGGTGGTGAGCAAATATGCCGTCCCATGAGAAAAGGCCATCTTCCCACACATGTGCACAAGCTCTAAAGGAATGGGTTAAAGGTGGAGGCTTTAAAAAAATTGATTTGAGTTATGTGAAGAATTTCTTCCTGCAGACTTGTATATTTTCCAAAAAGTTCACTCCAGAATCCCATTGACAGTTGCCCTTACCTCCCACTCTCCATTCAATCTCATCCCTCCCATGTTTATTTTCACAAGGTTCACTCTCATTCTGTAATAATAATAATCGTTCAATAAAATTTTTATTTTTCTAAAACTGAGAGTTATTAAGAGAAATACTTACATTTGGCCAAAATTAAATTAAACGGCAGAAATAAAACGGCGCATTAACCGCTGCTCCGAGCCACAAAAAAAGTGAAACTTTTAAATTTTTATCTTGATTCCTTCTGTGGGGGTGACAGTATTAATTGCTGCCATTAATATTTAACTCGATGTATGTGTGAATCGAATTAATTATTCCGGCGATTGAAGATTCTGAGCTGCTAACACATTTTCCCCATTTCTGGCTGGGAGAATGAAGGTTCTCACAAATATAATGTCGAGTATATTTTCAGACATTTTCCTCAGATCATTAAAGCTGTCAGACGCTTAAGTATGCATAATGTTATTGATATTGATATTTTTTTTTTTGGGGGGGGGGGGGCCTTATGCTACGAGCTGGAGCGCGGTGGATTTGTGAGGGAGCGTGCTTATGGCGATACGACTGCAGAGCAAAAATAGAGGGTTAGGAGCTAAATATCAGGCAAAATGTGTTTTGAAGTCGTTAGAAGGGCTAAAGTTTGTTTGCCTTGATGCATTCTAGGCATTAAGGTAGAAAACCTTTTACATGTAGCCCCCAACCCCCCCATCTCTGGACCCTAAACCTGGTCTAGATCCAAAAGCAGCTTCATTCTGCATTGGGCAAACACAGCAGGGGAGGAGAGAACAGGGAAGGGGGGCCAAGCCATGCTCTGTGTGTCAATAGACACACATAACCGGCTTGGGAGTGAGCATGCACGAGTGCCCTCACAGCTAAGTGGCTTGCTATGGTTGATATGGTGCTGTCAAACACAGCCATATCTGGTTGACGATGTCCCTCTCTCATTCCTCATTGGTCAGAGAGGCAGCAGCAGGAGCCATTGGCTCCTGCTTCTGTCAAACACAGTCATAGAGGAGAGAGCTGGGCCAAGCCATACTCTGTGTGTCAATAGACATACAGAGCCGACTTGGGAGTGAGCATGCACGTGTGCCCTCACAGCTAAGTGGCTTGCTATGGTTGATATGGTGCTGTCAAACACAGCCATATCTGGTTGACGATGTCCCTCTCTCATTCCTCATTGGTCAGAGAGGCAGCAGCAGGAGCCATTGGCTCCTGGTGCTGTCAAACACAGCCATAGAGGAGAGAGCTGGGCCAAGCCATGCTCTCTTTGTCAATAGACATACAGAGCTTGGGAGTGAGTATGCACGTGTGCCCTCATAGCTAAGTGGCTTGCTATGGTTGATATGGTGCTGTCAAACACAGCCATAGAAGAGAGAGCTGGGCCAAGCCATACTCTGTGTGTCAATAGACATACAGAGCTGGCTTGGGAGTGAGCATGCACGTGTGCCCTCACAGCTAAGTGGCTTGCTATGGTTGATATGGTGCTGTCAAACACAGCCATATCTGGTTGACGATGTCCCTCTCTCATTCCTCATTGGTCAGAGAGGCAGCAGCAGGAGCCATTGGCTCCTGCTTCTGTCAAACACAGCCATAGAGGAGAGAGCTGGGCCAAGCCATGCTCTCTGTGTCAATAGACATACAGAGCCGGCTTGGGAGTGAGTATGCACAAGTGCCCTCATAGCTAAGTGGCTTGCTATGGTTGATATGGTGCTGTCAAACACAGCCATAGAGGAGAGAGCTGGGCCAAGCCATGCTCTCTGTGTCAATAGACATACAGAGCTGGCTCGGGAGTGAGTATGTAGGTGTGCCCTCATAGCTAAGTGGCTTGCTATGGGGGAACTTGGCAGGGAAGAGGAGCCAGGAGCGTCAGCCAGAGACCCGATATGAAGAGGTGCATAAAAAAGTATGCTCCTTTAGAAAGCAATTGCAGCTTCTATATATCAGTGGTTTCTAAAGAAACAGAGGGTGCTGGCACCTGCTGCATCCCTTGCAACCATCGTTGTCCCGGGCACATTGCTTATATGGCTGGGAATCCATGGCCAGATAAGCAATGGGGCGGGGATAGCAGCAACATCACTGACCAAGTATAGATGCTGGCCATATTTGGGCAATGACATTGACCAAATATAGCCACAGCCATATCTGGTTGACAATGTCCCTCTCTCATTCCTCATTGGTCAGAGAGGCAGCAGCAGGAGCCATTGGCTCCTGGTGCTGTCAAACACAGCCATAGAGGAGAGAGCTGGGCCAAACCATGCT
Organism: Staurois parvus; assembly: GCF_062004578.1. Taxonomy (NCBI): domain Eukaryota; kingdom Metazoa; phylum Chordata; class Amphibia; order Anura; family Ranidae; genus Staurois; species Staurois parvus. The sequence continues at coordinate 1,668 of NW_028318844.1, read as the reverse complement.
CTCTGTGTCAATAGACATACAGAGCCGGCTTGGGAGTGTATATGCACTAGTAGTCCCATAGCTAAGTGGCTTGCTATGGGGGAACATGGCGGGGGAGAGGAGCCAGGAGCGTCAGCCAGAGACCTGATATGAAGAGGTGCATAAAAAAGTATGCTCCTTTAGAAAGCAACCACAGCTTCTATATATCAGTGGTTTCTAAGGAAACAGAGGGTGCTGGCACCTGCTGCATCCCTTGCAACCGTCGTTGTCCCGGGCACATTACTTATATGGCTGGGAATCCATGGCCAGATAAGCAACGGGGCGAGGAAAGCAGCAACATCACTGACCAAGTATAGATGCTGGCCATATTTGGGCAATGACATTGACCAAATATAGCCACAGCCATATCTGGTTGACGATGTCCCTCTCTCATTCCTCATTGGCCAAAGAGGCAGCAGCAGGAGCCATTGGCTCCTGGTGCTGTCAAACACAGCCATAGAGGAGAGAGCTGGGCCAAGCCATGCTCTGTGTGTCAATAGACATACAGAGCCGGCTTGGGAGTGAGTATGCACGAGTGCTCCCATAGCTAGGTGGCTTGCTATGGGGGAACTGCTATGGCTGCCTCCCTTGCAACCATGATTGTCCCAGGCACATTGCTTACATGGCTGGGGAATCCATGGCCAAATAAGCAAGGGGGTGGGGATAGCAGCAACATCACTGTGTCAAACACAGCCATAGAGGAACGAGCTTGGCCAAGCCATGCTCTGTGTATCAATAGACACACAGAGCCGGCTCGGGAGTGAGTATGCACAAGTGCCCCCATAGCTTAGTGGCTGTCTATGGGGAACTCAGAGGGGAAAGGAGCCAGGAGCGTCAGCCAGAGACCTGAGAAGAAGAGTATCGGGGGCTGCTGTGTGCAAAACTGTTACAGAGCAGGTAAGTATAACATGTTTGTTATTTTTACAGTCACTTTAAATGTTGTGTTAAAGAGACAGGGGATATTTTTTTTTAAAGCCGGCTAGACTTTCAGTTCAAATTAGTTACATGTGCAAAAAAAAAGTGTGCTCCTTTAGAAAGAGACCGCAGCTTCTATATATGACAGCTTCCCGCTGTCAGTGGTTTCTAAGGAAACAGTGGGTGCTGGCACCTGCTTCATCCCTTGCAACCGCCGTTGTCCCAGGCACATTGCTTATATGGCTGGGAATCCATGGCCACATTAGCAAAGGGCGAGGAAAGCAGCAACATCACTGACCAAGTATAGATGCTGGCCATATTTGGGCAATGACATTGACCAAATATAGCCACAGCCATATCTGGTTGACGATGTCCCTCTCTCATTCCTCATTGGCCAAAGAGGCAGCAGCAGGAGCCATTGGCTCCTGGTGCTGTCAAACACAGCCATAGAGGAGAGAGCTGGGCCAAGCCATGCTCTGTGTGTCAATAGACATACAGAGCCGGCTTGGGAGTGAGTATGCACGAGTGCTCCCATAGCTAGGTGGCTTGCTATGGGGGAACTGCTATGGCTGCCTCCCTTGCAACCATGATTGTCCCAGGCACATTGCTTACATGGCTGGGAATCCATGGCCAAATAAGCAAGGGGGTGGGGATAGCAGCAACATCACTGTGTCAAACACAGCCATAGAGGAACGAGCTTGGCCAAGCCATGCTCTGTGTATCAATAGACACACA
>NW_028318843.1:0-51062 GCF_062004578.1 Staurois parvus | reverse complement strand
TCAGCCTGTCAGTGCTCAGACCATACGCCGCACACTGCATCACATTGGTCTGCATGGCTGTGGTCCCAGAAGGAAGATTCTTCTAAAGATGATGACCAAGAAAGCCGCAAACAGTTTGCTGAAGACCAGCAGACTGAGGACATGGATTACTGGAACCATCCTGTGGTCTGATGACACCAAGATACACTGATTGGGTTCAGATGGTGTCAGGCGTGTGTGGCGGCAACCAGGTGAGGAGTACAAAGACAAGTGTGTCTTGCCTACAGTCAAGCATGGTGGTGGGGGTGTCATGGTCTGGGGCCCCATGGTGGTGGGAGTGTCATGGTCTGGGGCTGCATGGTGGTGGGAGTGTCATGGTCTGGGGCCCCATGGTGGTGGGAGTGTCATGGTCTGGAGCCCCATGGTGGTGGGAGTGTCATGGTCTGGGGCTGCATGAGTGCTGCCGGCACTGGGGGGCTACAGTTCATTGAGGGAACCATGAATGCCAACATGTACTGTGACATACTGAAGCAGAGCGTGATCCCCTCCCTTCAGAGACTGGGCCGCAGGGCAGTATTCCAACATAACGACCCCAAACACACCTCCAAGACCACCACTGCCTTGCTAAAGAAGCTGAGGGTGAAGGTGATGGACTGGCCAAGCATGTCTCCAGACCTGAACCCTATTGGGCATCTGTGGGGCATCCTCAAACAGAAGGTGGAGGAGCACAAGGTCTCTAACATCCACCAGCTCCGTGATGTCGTCATGGAGGAGTGGAAGACGGAAGGTGGAGGAGCACAAGGTCTCTAACATCCACCAGCTCCGTGATGTCGTCCATGGAGGAGTGGAAGAGGACTCCAGTGGCAACCTGTGAAGCTCTGGTGACCTCCATGCCCAAGAGAGTGAAGGCAGTGCTGGAAAATAATGGCGGCCACACAAAATATTGACACTTTGGGCCCAATTTGGACCTTGTCACTTAGGGGTGGAGTCACTTTTGTTGCCGGCTGTTTAGACATTAATGGCGGTGTGCTGAGTTATTTTGAGGGGACAGCAAATTTCCATGTTATACAAGCTGTACACTGACTACGTCACATTGTAGCAAAGTGTCATTTCTTCAGTGTTGTCACATGAAAAGAGAGAATCCAATATTTAAAAAAATGTGAGGGGGGAGGGCTCACTATATATATACATTGTATACAGTCTGGGGGAGGGGTGCACTCACTTCTGGGAGATACTGTATATATATATGCAGTATCTATATATATTATAAAGTGGAAGGGAAGGGACATACCCTTTAAGGAGGGGACATACACTTTAATGGGGGACAGTCCTAGATTGTAAGCTCTACGAGCCGGGCCCTCTGTTTCCTCTTGTACCAAATTGTGTTGTCACATGAAAAGATATAATAAAAACATTTACAAAAATGTAAGGGTTGTACTCACTTCTGGGAGATACTTTATATCCCTTCCTTAAAGGGTATGTCCCTTATTTATGTCTAGATTCCTTCTTTAAAGGGTATGTCCCCATTAAAGTGTATGTCCTTTCTTTAAAGGGTATGTCCCTTCCCTAAAGGGTATGTTTCCCCATTAAAGTGTATGCCTCTTCTTTAAAGGGTATGTCCCCCATTAAAGTGTATGTCACCCCCTTAAATTGCATGTCCCCCCCAATCAATAAACGTCTCTATTGGCTCTATTTCAGTCTGCTGAATATATAATTGAAATCCTTTTGTTACATTTGTTCAAGAACTGCGACCCTGTTGATCCTGTGCAGTCTGTTATCAAACAGTGTTCCCAACCTGTTCTGTTCAACTCTTTGAACTACAGAGCACCTCCCACCTATGTCATGGAGTAGAGAGGATGGGAAGGTGTTGGGCAGTCTAAACACTTCCAATACCCTAAAGTCGGGCAGTTTGGCAGTCTAAAACACTTCCAATCCTAAGGTGACAACATTGCTACTCCATAGAGTATGGCAAGTGAGAGTTGTCACTTCAGGACAAGAAACACACTAAAGATGAATTTCAGGTATGAATAATTTATACAAAGTTCCATTGTTCCAGCTTGGATCAAATATGTATATACTAGACCTGTGGGATTCTCTAGAAGCTGGAAATCACTGGAGTAGACGCTGCTACTACACTGCTACTACACTGCTACTACACGGCTACTACACGGCTACTACACTGCTACTACACTGCTACTACACGGCTACTACACTGCATCTACACTACTACTACACGGCTATTACACTGCTACTACACTACTACTACACGGCTACTACACTGCTACTACACTGCTACTACACGGCTACTACTGTGCTACTACACTGCTACTACACTGCTACTACACGGCTACTACACTGCTACTACACTGCTACTACACGGCTACTACACTGCTACTACACTGCTACTACACTGCTACTACACGGCTACTACACTGCTACTACACTGCTACTACACGGCTATTACACTGCTACTACACTACTACTACATGGCTACTACAGCATTACCACACAGCTACTACACCATTACTGCACTAATATTGCACAGCTACTACACCTCTAATACATGGCTACCCCAACATCAGTGGGAATGACCCCTAACTCACATACAGTTCGATCTTGCAATTTTTTTTTTTTTTTTGCAACCTTATGAATTATAAAATGTATAAAACATTTATAACATGAAGTTTTATTTCATATAATTATATAATATTGAGATAACTTTTTATGGGAATTTGGTATTGCTGTGTTATCTTCTGTATTTCTCTCTTCAACTTTCTCCCCATCTCTGCTTCTTTTCTTTTTCTTTCTTTCTTTTTTTTTCTTTCTTTCTTTCTTTCTCTTTCTTTCTTTCTTTCTTTCTTTCTTTCTTTCTTTCTTTCTTTCTTTCTTTCTTTCTTCTTCTCTATCTTTTTCTCCCTTTCTCTCTCTCTTTCTTTCTCCTTTCTCTCTCCCCCTCCCCCCCTCTCTCTCTTTCTTTCCTATTTTTAGTATCGCTCCCTCTTTATACACTGACGATCTATTATTAGAACACAGTAATACTCATTATTTTTGGCTGGCGATGTTGGAATGCACTCACTGCCCCCTTAGTACATAAGTATTATAGTATGACGGTGATGCTTGCCTCTGCACACAGCTGGACCCACATGTGGGTGGTCATGTGACCTGTCCTTGCTGTCGGGGCAGATTTGATGGGGACGTGACGCACCCGCAGATCTGCTGTGGCAAGGACTTTTCTGCAGATAGGCTTTGTTTCTGGAGGAAGTGATGAGGGATTCGGCTTATTATAGCTTGTGGTTTGACGATAATATTTTTTTTCTTTTTTTTATTGAAGGAATTTATAGAAAAGAAAAGGAAATGGTCAGTTCACATTATCACCTGCTTTACAACCCATAAAAATGTCTGGGCTTCCATTTATGGGCAAACACAGAGCCGAGACATATCCAGGGCCGTGTGCTTTACCATACATTCATTAAACCATGGAAGCCTTTAAAATGACAGACATTAAATCCTCCCTCCGGCCTCCCCTTCAGTCTTGCACAGGTGTACTGGCTCCTCCCCTTCAGTCTTGCACAGGTGTACTGGCTCCTCCCCTTCAGTCTTGCACAGGTGTCCCAGCTCCTCCCCTTCAGTCTTGCACAGGTGTCCCAGCTCCTCCCCTTCAGTCTTGCACAGGTGTACCAGCTCCTCCCCTTCAGTCTTGCACAGGTGCACAGGCTCCTCCCCTTCAGTCTTGCACAGGTGTACTGGCTCCTCCCCTTCAGTCTTGCACAGTTGTACTGGCTCCTCCCCTTCAGTCTTGCACAGGTATACCGGCTCCTCCCCTTCAGTCTTGCACAGGTGTACTGGCTCCTCCCCTTCAGTCTTGCACAGGTATACCGGCTCCTCCCCTTCAGTCTTGCACAGTTGTACTGGCTCCTCCCCTTCAGTCTTGCACAGGTATACCGGCTCCTCCCCTTCAGTCTTGCACAGGTGTACTGGCTCCTCCCCTGGACTGAAATGGCTTCCTCTTATGTCACTGCACACTGGGAGCTTCTTACAGAGGAAAGAGGAGAAAGGAGGAGAGGAGAGGATAAGGGAGGAGAGGAGAGAAGAGAAGAGTGATTAGGTGAGAAGAGAAGGGAGGGGAGCCAATGGTAGAAGAGGAGGGGATCGGAAGGAAGGATAGGATTGAGAGAGATGAGGAGAGAGATAGTGATGAGAGGGAAAGAGAGGAGAGGAGGGGGAAGGAGAGGAGAAGATAGGAGAGGAGAAAGGAGGAGAGGAGAGTGAGTAGGTGAGAAGAGAAGGAGGAGAGCAAATGGTAGAAGAGGAGGGAATCAGATGGAAGGGGAGGAGAGAGAGATAAGGAGAGAGGAGAGAGATAGAGAGGGGAGGAGAGGAGAAAGGAAGAAAGAAGAGGAGAAAGGAGGAGAGGAGAAGTGAAGGGAGGAGAGGAGAGGAGAGAAGAGTGAGTAGGTGAGAAGAGAAGGGAGGAGAGCAAATGGAAGAAGAGGAGGGGATTGGATGGAAGCAGAGGAGAGCAGAGATGAGGAGAGAGATGGAGAGGAGAGGAGAAGAGAGGAGAGGAGAAGGAAGGAGAGGAGAAGAGAGGAGAAGGAAAGAAAGAAGAGGAGAAAGGAGAAGAGGCGAGGGGAGGAGAGGAGAAGATTGAAGAGAAGGAAGAAAGAAGAGGAGAAAGGAGAAGAGGCGAGGGGAGGAGAGGAGAAGATAGAAGAGAAGGGAAGAAAGAGAGGAGAAAGCAGGAGAGGAGAGGAGAGTGAGTAGGTGAGAAGAAAAAGGAGGGAGAAAAGAAAGGAGAAGAGAAGGAGAAGAGAGGAGAGGAAAGGAAGTTGAGGAAAGGAGATAAAGGAAGAGGATGATACATATATACAGACAGAGATAGATGGAAGTCAGGTCTGTCCCGGCATGGACCGGTTCTGGTACATGAAGGGTGAACACAGTTGGCTGATCCGATGGTTCTGGCTCCGGGGCATTCCTCCAGGAGATGGAGGTGTGGGAGTCACACATGGTCTCTTTTCTAAAATAAACCCCCAGAACCAGCAGAGCAGATGGGAGTCCACAGCCAGGGTGTGGGAGGCAATATTCACACTCTGTGTTTTCCCTTCTTATTGGGGGAAATGATCTGTGAGATCTGTGATCTGTGTGATGTCCATCCTGGAGAATCAATGGTCACATGACCTCCGCCAGCATCCCTCGCAGATTCTCCCATAGACTGGATATATTCAGATAAAAATCGTCACGATGTTTTCAGACCGATCTGTTGGCTGTAATCCTTCTTCATGTCACCTTCCCACCAGGCTGTGCGCACCGCTTCATGCATTGAGTCTGGGAGTGCCAGCACTGGCTGAGGGCCGATAGACGGGGTGACACCACACACCACTACGTGTTCTATGCAATCCCAATCTTGTCTGTCACCATGGAACTGACCCAACTCCGGGAATTAGCAAAAACACTGATGGAAATGGGTTATATAGATGTGAGAGGACTGAACATGGGCATCTGAACACCAGTGTTGGGGCTTATTTACCAACATATAGAAACCATTCCCTCCACTGACACCAATGATAGGGCACTATTCCTCCCACTGACACCAATGATGGGGTACTATTCCTCCCACTGACACCAATGATGGGGCACTATTCCTCCCACTGACACCAATGATGGGACACTATTCCTCCCACTGACACCAATGACGGGGCACTATTCCTCCCACTGACACCAATGATGGGGTACTATTCCTCCCACTGACACCAATGATGGGGCACTATTCCTCCCACTGACACCAATGATGGGACACTATTCCTCCCACTGACACCAATGATGGGGCACTATTCCTCCCACTGACACCAATGATGGGACACTATTCCTCCCACTGACACCAATGATGGGGCACTATTCCTCTCACTGACGCCAATGATGGGGCACTATTCCTCCCACTGACACCAATGATGGGGCACTATTCCTCCCACTGACACCAATGATGGGGCACTATTCCTCCCACTGACACCAATGATGGGGCACTATTCCTCCCACTGATACCAATGATGGGGCACTATTCCTCCCAGTGACACCAATGATGAGGCACTATTCCTCCCACTGACACCAATGATGGGGCACTATTCCTCCCACTGACACCAATGATGGGCACTATTCCTCCCACTGACACCAATGATGGGGCACTATTCCTCCCACTGACAGCAATGATGGGGCACTATTCCTCCCACTGACACCAATGATGGGGCACTATTCCTCCCACTGACACCAATGATGGGACACTATTCCTCCCACTGACACCAATGATGGGGCACTATTCCTCCCACTGACACCAATGATGGGGCACTATTCCTCCCACTGACATCAAGGACCATAGGGCAGATTCGCTCACCAGTGACCCTGCAGCATTTTTTTGCATGAACTATTCCTGAGGTCTGAGGTCTCCGGCTCTTAAGTTTTTTTTCTTTCACACAAATGTTATGTAGGCATCCAGAATCTCTCCTATTCCTATCCACGGTGAGGGTTCAACGCCGGATTCCAGCCTCTCCTCCATGCAGGAACACGTGTCGTCAGGTGAAAGCACCACCCAGGGGAGTGACATATAGGGGGGCTTATTCACTAAAACTGGAGAGTGTGAAATCTGGGGCAGCTCTGCATAGAGACCAATCAGCTTCCAGGTTTTACTGTCAAAGCTTCATTGAACAAGCAGGAGGTAGAAGCTGATTGGCTGCCGTGATTCTGAGTGCTCCAGTGTTAGTAAATCTCCCCCAATATTTTTTTTTTTACAACTCCCGCTGATCCTGCCGCCCTCCCTTCTCTGGAAAGCGTTTCCTGTAATCAAAGGTGAGCTGTAAGAAACACAAACTGAGACCTGAACCTTGTGAATCTGGGTGACAGGACGCGTCTGCCCTCCAATCAGAATGCTTCAATCCCATCACTCCACAGAACGAGCGATTCTAACACCAGCTGCAAGCTCTAATCGCCTCGTTCCCACAGGCATCGTTGCCCAATCCTCACATGGAATGTCTCTCTTACACATGTGATTTGACGTGTGCTTTGCAGATTCCGTCGCAGGTGAAAGACATTCTCCAGCTTCTTCCGTCCAATCAGAATGCAGGAATGTAGCGGCTTTCTTCGAGGATGTGCATCCTGTTCCACATGTAGCATGCCTTAGGTATGACGGGACGTGGTGTCACCTCTGTGGAATACGAAGCATGCCGCAGGTGATCGTCTCACGCCCAATTCCAGAAACGTGCCTGGAATAAATGGACTCTTTCACAAGAAGTCTCGCATTGCAGCAGTTAAAGGCGATCCAAACGCCATCACTACCAGCTACAACCTGTAACAGTGTTCCTGAACCCGCAACAGTGAAATCGGTCTGTAGATGCAGGAAAGCATGCTGGTTATACTCACTGTGGAACCTAAGGGGTTAATCCTCCGCCTTGTGTAAAAAAGCTGTTTGATCCTGTCTTCTCTGATCCTCCCCTTCTTCTGGTGTCCCCCTCTTATCTCCTGATAAGACATATCATGTGGAGACACTCTGCACATGCTCGGTTTGGTGTATATTCCTAGAGAGGTGTTTTTTTTTTCTTGGGAGAGTGCATGTGATCAGCACAAGGCCAATCAGCACTGTTCAGATAGAGGGTCAGGGGTCCTGCATTCAGAGCAAAAATAAAACTCCACCTACAGGCTTTAACCAGAGCTCTGCTAGACACTGATAGAAGTCACAAGACTGCTATATACTGCTGATGAGAAAAGGGATTTAGCAGTTTATATTTACTAAAATAATTGCATTTCCATGTTCTGTGTACTGTGGGAGACCGGATATAGTGAATGCGGGGTCCGGGGAGAGCGGATATAGTGAATGCGGGGTCCGGGGAGAGCGGATATAGTGAATGCGGGGTCCGGGGAGAGCGGATATAGTGAATGCGGGGTCCGGGGAGAGCGGATATAGTGAATGCGGGGTCCGGGGCAGGGGCGGACTGACCATTCGAGCACTCGGGCACTGCCCGAGGGCCCAGGGTCAGTAGGGAGCCCCATGAAATGCCCCTGGTACCTTTTTTATAGGCTTTTTTGGGTGTGCTTTGAGTGTCGGCAAGGACACAGGGGCCCCATGATCCCCTATTGCCCGGGGGCCCCATGAGTTGTCAGTCCGCCCCTGGTCCGGGGAGAGCAAATATAGTGAATGCGGAGTCCATGGAGAGCAGATATAGTGAATGAGGGGTCCGGGGAGAGCGGATATAGTGAATGCGGGGTCCGGGGAGAGCGGATATAGTGAATGCGGGGTTCGGGAAGAGCGGATATAGTGAATGCGGGGTCCGGGGAGAGCGGATATAGTGAATGCGGGGTCCGGGGAGAGCGGATATAGTGAGTGCGGGGTCCGGGGAGAGCGGATATAGCGAATGCGGGGTCCGGGGACAGCGGATATAGCGAATGCGGGGTCCGGGGAGAGCGGATATAGTGAATGCGGGGTCCGGGGAGAGCGGATATAGTGAATGCAGGGTCCGGGGAGAGAGGATATAGTGAATGCGGGGTCCGGGGAGAGCGGATATAGTGAATGCAGGGTTCGGGGAGAGGGGATATAGTGAATGCAGGGTCCGGGGAGAGAGGATATAGTGAATGCGGGGTCCGGGGAGAGCGGATATAGTGAATGCAGGGTCCGGGGAGAGAGGATATAGTGAATGCGGGGTCCGGGGAGAGCGGATATAGTGAATGCAGGGTCCGGGGAGAGAGGATATAGTGAATGCGGGGTCCGGGGAGAGAGGATATAGTGAATGCGGGGTCCGGGGAGAGCGGATATAGTGAATGCGGGGTCCAGGGAGAGCGGATATAGTGAATGCGGGGTCCGGGGAGAGAGGATATAGTGAATGCGGGGTCCGGGGGTTTAGTAACACTTATTGTCCTTTCAGTTGTGTTCAAGATTTTTAAATCTTCAGCCTTCAGTAGCGGTAGGTTCGCTCGCTGTGCGTGTGCGCATGCAGTTCCGTGTGTTTCTGCGCATCGCATATAGGGCAACCCAGGCAGTTCAATGAGCTGCCCTATGCTCAAAAAAGGCGCAAAAGAAGTCCCTGACCCAGGGCCGTCTTTAAGGAGGGGCAAAAGAGGACAGCTGCACTGGGCCCAGTCATTGTGGTGGGGCCCAAAGCAGCTGCTCCTTACTTGCCAAATGTCCTGGTTTACATTCCCTTGTCCCTTGAATTCTTCGTCCCGGGTTGTGTCTGATATCTCAGTGTGAAGTGATGTCACTTATACTACCCAGCTCTATGCTATTGCCGTGTACAGATGACTCACGTGTGCAGACCGTGTCAGCATTCACATGTAACTAGAGGCGGCAATGTGGCATTCATATGTATATTATGCCCCCCCAGGTTCCAGCTATGGACACCTCTGCTGGTGATCAGTGTAAATCCCCCATCATTGGTCATCAGTTGTAATCCCCCCTAACATTGGTGGTCGGTGTAGACTTGTCACCTCCCATCCCCATCCAGCACTGCCACTGATCCCATCCCCCCATCCGCACTGTCACTCATCTGATCCCCCCAGCACTTCCACTTATCCTATTCTCTCCACCACTGCCACTGATCCCATCAACTCTCCGCACAGCACAGCAACTGATAACCCCCCCCCCCAGCACTGCCATTGATCCAAGGAAGGAGTCCTAGGAGTTTTCTGTCTATTGGTGGGTCCCCTCACCTTCCCAGTCCATGGTGTGCAGGCAGTGAGGAGATGATGTGCTGTAACCTCAGCAAGCAATCAGTGAGTGGTAAGGATTTGCAGTAACCTCTAGCAACCAGGGGGCGAGCGGCAATGATGTGCAGTAACCTCTAGCAACCAGTGGGTGAGCGGCAATGATGTGCTGTAACCTCTAACAACTAATCAGTGAGCAATAAAAATGTGCAGTAACCTCTAGCAACCAACCAACCAGTGACCGGTAATGATGTGCAGTAACCTCTAGCAACCAACCAGTGATCGGTAATGATGTGCTGTAACTTCTAGCAACCAATCATTCCCGTGTACCTTGAAGTCTTCGTCCCGGGCTGTGTCTGATATCTCAGTGTGAAGTGCTGTCACTTATGCAATGTGGCATTCATATGTATATTATGCCCCCCCCCCAGGTTCTAGCCTCTGACACCACATCCGCACCAAAATAGTGCAGGACCCTTTTTGGGTCCACACCAGAATCGGATCGCACGGGTATTCACACCTATGTGATTCGATTCTGCACATCGCACCGCATTTTGCGAACTGATTTTGGGGTGTCATTAACATACAGACCCGCAGCGGTTCGCATGAACGGAAATCGCACAGAAAACGCTGCAAATTCTGCACCGCATCGGTGTGAACCCGGGCTTGATATCACTTTCATGTCACTCCTACCAATCACAAAAGTAGCAAAAATGTGGCGGAAAAATCCCTAATTTTGGGAGAATGAAAACGGCCATTTTTTCTGCTCCTTAGACCCTACGAAGGACTTCAGCTGCCAGGAAATGAGCATTTTCAGAACACGAATTGTCAGCCCGTGCGTTTTGTGTATTTTTATGACAGGTGCCCTTTGAAGGGGAATGTTCGTGTAGATCGCTCTTTTTATTTTTAGTTTCTTTGTATTTGTCAGGAGATGTATTTTTAGGATCCGATGAACCCGCTGACCCGCTGAGTAAGCTGTGGTTGGTGAAGATGAATCCAGCACCCCGAGCAGAAGGACAGAAATCATTAGAACAAAGGCGGCGGTGTCACCGGATTGGGGGACGGTGTCAGTGACAGTTACATGCCATATAAGGAAGGGTTCGGTAACATTCACTGACAGTTATACAACACGCAGGAAGAGGAAATCTAAAGGAAGATTCCATTTATACAAGATGGCCACACACATCACACAATCTGATTGTTCCATCTCTGTGCAATCTGCTGGAAACAGATCCCTTCGGTTTGTATCCAAGTCTCATCGGCAACAATGGAAATACTCGCCGGATACAATTTATGTCACCAGACTGGAAATGACTTTGTTTTCTGTTATGATGACACCTAGCGCCTCTGCATTTCGGAAGAAGCCGTCTTGCAGAACAAATTTTCTATCGACAATGACGAATTGATAACAAATCAGCACATTGACAACAAACTGAAGGTCGTGATTGGTTCCTGTACAGGGCTGTGGATGAGGGGGTACCACCTGTCCTCCTGTACGGGGCCCAGGACAGCAGGGGACAGCAGTGGGGCCCAGGCAGCTGGGTGAATTGGATGATGGCATGGAGGGTGATCAGTATGGTGGGGTGGGGGAGGGGGCAATTCCTGGAACCGATCCCCTGTATGGATCTCCCTGCAACAGCTGAAACTCGGCTTCTTCTTCTCACCCTCCCGCTGGCTTTCAGCTGCTGCAGAGAGAGCCATACAGGGGATCGGTTCCAGTAGTTGCCCCCTGCTGCACCCCATCACCCTCTTTGTGCACAATATGTTTTACCCTGCTTCCCAGGACCCCCTGTGTGCCCCCACCCCCTGCAGTGCTTCCGCCTTCCCTCCTCTCCTTCCCACCAGCAGCTGCAAGCACAAGTGTGATCGGTATGGTCTGAGGGGAAATTACAGGAACAAATCCCCTGTAAGGCTCTCCCTGCAGCAGCTAAAAGCTGGCTTCTTCTGCTTGCTTTCAGCTGCTGCAGGGAGAGCCATACAGGGGATTGGTTCCAGTAATTGCTCCCTCACTACATCCATCACCCTACCTGTGTGCCCCCCACAGTGCTGCCAACTTCCCTCCTTCCCACCAGCAGCTGCAAGCACAAGTGTGATCGGTATGGCCTGAGCGGCAATTACAGGAACCAATCCCCTGTATGGATCTTCCTGCAGCAGCTGAAATCCGGCTTCTTCTCTCCCTCCTGCTGGCTTTCAGCTGCTGCAGAGAGAGCCATACAGGGGATCGGTTCGAGTAGTTGCCCCCTGCTGCACCCCATCACCCTCTTTGTGCACAATACATTTCCCCCTGCTGCCCAGGACCCCCTGTGTGCCCCCCACCCCCTGCAGTGCTGCCGGCTACACTCCTCTCCTTCCCACCAGCAGCTGCAAGCACAAGTGTGATCGGTATGGCATGAGGGGCAATTATGGGAACCAATCCCCTGTATGGCTCTCCCTGCAGCAGCTAAAAGCTGGCTTCTGCTGGCTTTCAGCTGCTGCAGGGAGAGCCATACAGGGGATTGGTTCCAGTAATTGCTCCCTCACTACATCCATCACCCTACCTGTGTGCCCCCCCACAGTGCTGCCGACTTCCCTCCTCTCCTTCCCACCAGCGGCTGCAAGCACACAATAGAGAGTGGGGGAAGGGTCTGGTGAATATGTCACACTTACCACCCCCTTCCTTTCCTGAATGAACATAATGAATGTACCAATCACTCACTGTGTTCATTCATAACTGAAGCCTAGTAACATGTATTAATTTTTTTGTAGGGGGGCGCCGTGGTTTCTAATAGCAGCCCTGTTCCCGTATACACATGGAGGGATATGAGATTCTGCAGTATGGCAGCCCATAAATAAGTCCAAGCTTCCCATACTGTACATGGTTCGAATCTTGGCTCATCAGGGACTGGCTGAGATTTGATCCATGTATGGGCTGATTGTTGGATACTTGGGTACAACCAGGATGTCGGATTTTCAGTATGGGATTATTGCCAGCCAGGGGCGTACCTACAGGGGTCACAGGGGTCACAATTGTGACCCAGCTCCATGCTGCAGGAGACCTATGCAGTCCCAACTGTATGTTTGGATAGAAGGAGCAGCGGGACGGCTGCATATAGAGGTACTGATCTCTCAATGTTCCTCCTGCAGCCGCCTGCAGGAGGAACATGGAGAAATCACTTCCTCTATATGCAGCCACCCCCGCCGCTCCTCCTATTCAGCTTTTTTCTGCTGCCCTCCATGTGCTCTCCAGCCCCCTGTGAGCTCTTCTCTGGCCCTCCCTCATCCCCTGCAGCTCTGATGGGTCCCCCTTCCTCTCCTGCTGGCTGCTGCAGGGGATGCTGTCAGGATGGAGAGCTGGCAAGGGGCCGGTAAATATGTCATTTACTGGCCCTTCCTTTTCTGAATGGAGAGTCAGTGATGTTCATTCATAACTGAAGCATAGTAAACTGTGTTTTTTATGTTTCAGTTTGTGAATGGAGGGGAAGCCTCTGTACAGAGCTATTCCTGTCCATTCATGGAGATTGAGGGCTGTGTTCTCAATCTCCTTTCTCTGTCTCAAAGGTGAAATATCAGAGGTCTGTTTAGACCCCTGGTATTTCACCAAAGCCCCCCTCCTAAAAAAAAAATAAATTAATAAAAAATTGTAAAAATAAAAAATAACAAAAATTATATTAAAAAAAACCTGACATCAGTGGTGGAGCTACCAGGGTCACAAAGGTCTCACTTGTGACCAGGCCCGGGCTTAGAGAGAAGGGCCCCTTCATGGTTTCTTGCCCTGGGGCCCTGAAGGTTCTAGTTACGCCACTGTTGCCGGAGGTTATAGCCACTAGTAATAATCATTGTGTTCTCCTGGCTGGGATGGATCCCCAGGCCCCCACCCCCCTTTTCAATGGGAGAACACAATATCTCCACAGGAAGGATTCCCCCATCAACACTAACTGATGGGGGGATCAAGCAATTTTCTTTCCTGCAACCCGTGCAAACTTGCTTCATCTGTGGCCTTCCTCATTAATAACCAGATTCCCCCATCCTCACATTCAAGGTAGATGGGGGAATCCCTCCCGCTGAGCCATTGTGTACTGGTACCAGGGAGACTTCCCCGCCATCAGAATACACTGATCAGTGCTGATGGCTATAGCCGGCGGAGCTGATCATGCAGACATTTTCCAGCAGGCTGGTTGAGCAGACTTCTGTACAGCCTCCCTGCCCATTCATGGATCTAACCTCAGCCAGCCCCTGCCGAGCCGGACGAATTCTAATGGTAACTTCTTAGTGCCTGATTGGCTGGGTTGAGTTGAAATAGTGCCCCCCCCCGCCAACCCCGGCCCACCCCCACCCCCACCCATGAATCCAGGGCTACCCTGCTGTGATCCACCACATGCTGAGCCCCACGATGCCATCATCAGGAGGCTGGCTGTCTCTTCTTGGCCCTAAGGCTAGGTTCCCCCACTTGCCTGACTGGTTGCAGATATCGCAGCTGTTCTCACACACGCAACCACCCGCAGCAAATCCGTGTGCTCTGATTGCAATCTGAATAGCGCCCCACACAGCTCAAGCTGCAGCACGTTTGCAGGTGCGAACCGCATGGTCAAAAAGACCGCGTGGTTTCCCTGCAGCTGCTTTTTTAAAAAGGTGCCAACACCTCTTTCCTGCAGGATATGTGGACTGCAGTACTGTGAACCTAGGGCACGGCTGGATCTAGGGGGGTGCTGGGGTGGGCTATGCCCTCCCAGATTTTAGTTGTGTCCCCCAAAGACAAAGCTATCTTTGTGGGAAGAAGGCCTGTGCCTAGGCTGTGTGCAGTGCAGGGATAGGAGAAGGAGCTTTGCTGAGTGCCCTGCCAGCGGTGACCTCTGTCCTCTGCCCTGTTGACCTGTATACTCAGCTCTGCTGTTCCCTATCCTCAACCCTGCTGACCCCTGTAAACCACCCTGCTGACCTCTGTACACTGCCCTGCTGACCTCTGTACACTGCCCTGCTGACCTCTGTACACTGCCCTGCTGACCTCTGTACACTGCCCTGCTGACCCCTGTACACTGCCCTGCTGATCTCTGTATGCTGTCCTGCTGCCCCCTGTACACTGCCCTGCTGACCCCTGTATACTGCCCTGCTGACCCCTGTACACTGCCCTGCTGATCTCTGTATGCTTTCCTGCTGAACCCTGTGCACTGCCCTGCTGCCCCCTGTACACTACCCTGCTGCCGCCTGTACACTGCCCTGCTGACCCCTGTATACTGCCCTGCTGACCCCTGCACACTGCCCTGCTGCCTCCTGTACACTGCCCTGCTGACCTCTGTACACTGCCCTGCTGGCCCCTGTAGACTACTCTGCTGCTTCCTGTACACTGCCCTGCTGACCCCTGTACACTGCCCTGCTGACCCCAGTACACTGCCCTGCTGATTTCTGTACGATGTCCTGCTGATCCTTGTACACTGCTCTGCTGATCTCTGTACACTGCCCTGTTGACCCCTGTACAATACCCTGCAGCCCCCTGTACACTACCCTGCTGACCCCTGTACACTGCCCTGCTGACCTCTGTACACTGCCCTGCTGACCTCTGTACACTACCCCTGCTGACCTCTGTACACTACACTGCTGATCCCTGTACACTGCCCTGCTGACCCCTGCACACTGCCCTGCTGACCCCTGTACACTGCCTTGCTGACCCCTGTACACTGCCCTGCTGACCTCTGTACACTTCCCTGCTGACCCCTGTACACTGCCCTGCTGACCCCTGTACATTGCCCTGCTGACCCCTGTACATTGCCCTGCTGACCCCTGTACATTGCCCTGCTGACCCCTGTACATTGCCCTGCTGACCTCTATACACTTCCCTGCTGACACCTGTACATTGCCCTGCTAACCCCTGTACACTGCCCTGCTGATCTCTGTATGCTGTCCTGCTGATCCCTGTACTGTGCCCTGCTGACCTCTGTACACTGCCCTGCTGAACCCTGTGCACTGCCCTGCTGCCCCCTGTACACTACCCTGCTGCCGCCTGTACACTGCCCTGCTGACCCCTGTATACTGCCCTGCTGACCCCTGCACACTGCCCTGCTGACCTCTGTACACTGCACTGCTGGCCCCTGTAGACTACTCTGCTGCTTCCTGTACACTGCCCTGCTGACCCCTGTACACTGCCCTGCTGATTTCTGTACGATGTCCTGCTCATCCCTGTACACTGCTCTGCTGATCTCTGTACACTGCCCTGTTGACCCCTGTACAATACCCTGCAGCCCCCTGTACACTACCCTGCTGACCCCTGTACACTGCCCTGCTGCCGCCTGTACACTTCCCTGCTGACCCCTGTACACTGCCGTGCTGACCCCTGTACATTGCCCTGCTGACCCCTGTACACTTCCCTGCTGACCTCTGTACACTGCCCTGCTGACCTCTGTACACTGCCCTGCTGACCTCTGTACATTGCCCTGCTGACCTCTGTACACTGCCCTGCTGACCCCTGCACACTGCCCTGCAGACCCCTGCACACTACCCTGCTGACCCCTGCACACTACCCTGCTGCCGCCTGTACACTGCCCTGCTGACCCCCCATTCTCTGCCCTGCTGACCTCTTTACACTGCCCTGCTGACCTCTGTACACTGCCCTGCTGACCTCTGTACACTTCCCTGCTGACCCCTGTACATTGCCCTGCTGACCTCCCATTCTCTGCCCTGCTGACCTCCCATTCTCTGCCCTGCTGACCTCCCATTCTCTGCCCCTCTGACAGGCTAGGTCCGGCCCTGACCTTGGGTAAGAGTGGATTCACACTATAGCAATGTGGGAAACGGCATGCGATCCTTTGCAGTGCGATTTGAACCCATTGATTTTGTATGACTCAATTCGCACTGCTCCCCCCCCCGTGAAAAGGGTTTATTTCTGCCGCACCGGAATCAGATCTCAGGGGTTCCGATTCTTCTGTTTTTGGGGTGTCACTGTTTTGGCAGATCGCATGAACGGAGTGCGATTCCAATGCGGGGAACGCTCAGGATTCGATGCGCACCGCCTATAGGTAAATCGAGTCTTAGATTCGGCCTCACGATGCGGATGAGGGGGAGGGAATCAATATCCAAATTTTATTTTACGGGGGGGGGGGTGTAAGGAAATAAGTGCTCCGGGAGGGTGGAGTTCCGCTTTAAGCAGGGATGACCCAATGTGAATTTAATGCGAGGAATTCGATTCCTAACCTAAAGACTTCGCCGCTCGCCGCTGAATGGCTGCTTTTACGGAGCAACCGAGGTCACGGAGCCCGGCGAGCCTCACAGAAAAAAACACGACGATCACAAACAGCCATAAAATGGAAAATAAAGCTGCCTGCAGAGACTGCTATCGGCACGAAATGGAATTTTCTTCGCACAGAACTCTGAGTGACAAGCGAGGACAAAGTGTACTGGATGGGGGGGGAGTGGGGGGGTTCCTGCATCTTCATGGCGGCGTGCCAAGCTGTCCGCCTCAAACCCATCAGCCTGGCTGCATGTAAACAATTGTGTTTCTTGTCCTCGGCTGCGGCCGGGAACGGCCGGCGGTCACTAGGCTGGATGAAGAGTCTCGTCATGTGTTCTAGGAGAGATCTCTGAGAGAGGACTTGGACACCCAAATTGAATGACTGGAGGTGGGGGGGGGGGGGTGTTGGGGGGTTTACTAAAACTGGAGAGTGCAAAATCCGAGGCAACTCTGCACGGTAGCCAATCAGCTTCCAGGTTTTATTGTCAAAGCTTCATTGAACAAGCTGAAGGTAGAAGCTGATTGGCTGCCATGTACAGCTGCACCAGATTCTGAGCGCTCCAGTGATAGTATATCTACAAAATGATGGGGCACTATTCCTCCCACTGACACCAATGATGGGGCACTATTCCTCCCACTGACACCAATGATGGGGCACTATTCCTCCCACTGACACCAATGATGGGGCACTATTCCTCCCACTGACACCAATGATGGAGCACTATTCCTCCCACTGACACCAATGATGGGGCACTATTTCTCCCACTGACACCAATGATGGGGCACTATTCCTCCCACTGATACTAATGATGGGCACTATTCCTCCCACTGACACCAATGATGGGACACTATTCCTCCCACTGACACCAATGATGGGCACTATTCCTCCCACTGACACCAATGATGGGGCACTATTTCTCCCACTGACACCAATGATGGGGCACTATTCCTCCCACTGATACTAATGATGGGCACTATTCCTCCCACTGACACCAATGATGGGGCACTATTCCTCCCACTGATACCAATGATGGAGCACTATTCCTCCCACTGATACCAACGATGGGGCACTATTCCTCTCACTGACACCAATGATGGGGCACTATTCCTTCCACTGACACCAATGATGGGGCACTATTCCTCCCACTGACACCAATGTTGGGGCACTATTCCTCCCATCGATACCAATGATGGGGCACTATTCCTCCCACTGACACCAATGTTGGGGCACTATTCCTCCCACCGATACCAATCATGGGGCACTATTCCTCCCACTGACACCAACGATGGGGCACTACTCCTCCCACTGACACCAATGATGGGGCACTATTCCTCCCACCGATACCAATCATGGGGCACTATTCCTCCCACTGACACCAACGATGGGGCACTACTCCTCCCACTGACACCAATGATGGGGCACTATTCCTCCCACTGATACCAACGATGGGGCACTATTCCTCCCACTGACACCAACAATGGGGCACTATTCCTCCCACTGACACCAATGATGGGGCACTGTTCCTCCCACTGACACCAATGATGGGGCACTATTCCTCCCACTGACACCAATGATGGGGCACTATTCCTCCCACTGACACCAATGTTGGGGCACTATTCCTCCCACTGACACCAATGATGGGGCACTATTCCTCCCACTGACACCAATGTTGGGGCACTATTCCTCCCACCGATACCAATGATGGGGCACTATTCCTCCCACTGATACCAATGATGGGGCACTATTCCTCCCACTGACACCAACGATGGGGCACTATTCCTCCCACTGACACCAATGATGGGGCACTGTTCCTCCCACTGACACCAACGATGGGGCACTATTCCTCCCACTGACACCAATGATGGGGCACTATTCCTCCCACTGATACCAATGATGGGGCACTATTCCTCCCACTGACAGCAATGATGGGGCACTATTCCTCCCACTGACACCAATGATGGGGCACTATTCCTCCCACTGACACCAATGATGGGGCACTATTCCTCCCACTGACACCAATGATGGGGCACTATTCCTCCCACTGACACCAATGATGGGACACTATTCCTCCCACTGACACCAATGATGGGGCACTATTCCTCCCACTGACACCAATGATGGGGCACTATGTTAACATGAAGCGATAAAACTGTGGCACAGCCGCCTGTTTTTGGTGATCTGTGCGAAAAAAGTCCTTTGGCAAGGTCACTCCATTCCGAAATATTTGCTGAAATGATGAATTTTTTCCAAATTGTTGGGAAAACTGAAAACTCGCAATTTCACTCGTCCTCTGTAAGGCTGCAGTCACACTCCCGCTCGGGATTTTGGTGGAGCGATTTGCACGCAGTTTCGTGTGTGACAAGTGAATGGGTCGCCCTATGCGCATCTGTCACCTGGAAAGAAGGCGTAGTTCGCCGCGATCACCTGGAATGGCTTTGTGTTCAGGGCACCATTAAGGCTCGGTTCGCACCTATGCAGTTGGCATTTGATCTGTTTCTGCAGTGCGTTTTGCGGTTTTGTACATGCGTTTTTGCCTTGTTTTTGATGCATTTTACTTTTTTTTTCTTGTTGCTAGGCAGATTTAAACTCAAAATGCATCAGTAACGCATAAAAAACACTGCAAAAACACACTACATGCTTTTCTGCAGCGTTTTCATTGAAGTCTATGGAACCAAAACGCAACCTTTTGTGTTTAAAAAGTCCCCGACCCTTTCCAAAAAACGCAGAGATGTGAACGTGTCCCATAGGAGATCATGTTTAATGGACTGTACTGCGTTTCTGCAAAATGCTGCGGAAAACGCTTAGGTGTGAAGTCCCCGGTCACATCGAGTGCGACTTGCATGCCATACAACTTGCAAATCAAGTCCCACCCTATTGTCCGCAATTCATATCGGTCATATCAGTGAGGTTGTGACTTGGTTGGAGCCGCACCGATTTCTAAAGTAGTGCAAGGGCGACTTTTGGTGTGATTTGCATAGACATCTGTGTCTCAAATCGCGCCTCAAATCGGCCTGTCCTCTGACTTTGAAATCGTGCAAATTCACTGTAAGTCGCACGATTTCAAAGTCAGGATGGGTGTGACCGGGGGGGTAAAGGATAATGGCACCCAAATGCGTGTTGTGCGTTGTGCAGCGATTGCCACGCAATATGGAATCACGAGCAGAATTGCAGCAGATGTGACGGGAGCCTAACGGGTTCTTCACACCACGCAGGCGCAACAGTGCGTACTTGGCTCTCCGTGCATTTTCTGCGCATTCCCGCCATCGTGTGTACAGCAAACCATTCATTTTAAAGGAAGAGGTTCCAGACCCTTTTGCTAAATTCTCCATGCATCTCTGAAATGTGCAGTGCCGCAGCATGCATGCAAAAACGCATGCATTCCCACATGGAAGAAAAATATATTTGAAATATATTTTTAAAATATTCTCCCAAACATATTGACATATATTTGAAATGCTACAATTTGGGCCGTATTCAATATATTTCAATAAATATATATATACTGCATGTTGAAATGCGTTTTTTTTTTGTATATTAAAAAATATATGAATAATATTTTGAAAAATATATATTTTTTAACCCCTCGCCTACCGGGCACTTCTACCCCCTTCCTGCCTACCGGGCACTTCTACCCCCTTCCTGCCTACCGGACACTTCTACCCCCTTCCTGCCTACCGGACACTTCTACCCCCTTCCTGCCTACCGGACACTTCTACCCCCTTCCTGCCTACCGGACACTTCTACCCCCTTCCTGCCTACAGGGCACTTCTACCCCCTTCCTGCCTACCGGACACTTCTACCCCCTTCCTGCCTACAGGACACTTCTACCCCCTTCCTGCCTACAGGGCACTTCTACCCCCTTCCTGCCTACAGGGCACTTCTACCCCCTTCCTGCCTACCGGGCACTTCTACCCCCTTCCTGCCTACAGGGCACTTCTACCCCCTTCCTGCCTACCGGGCACTTCTACCCCCTTCCTGCCTACAGGGCACTTCTACCCCCTTCCTGCCTACCGGGCGCTTGTACCCCCTTCCTGCCTACCGGGCACCTCTACCCCCTTCCTGCCTACCGGGCACTTCTACCCCCTTCCTGCCTACAGGACACTTCTACCCTCTTCCTGCTACCAGGCACTTCTACCCCCTTCCTGCCTACAGGGCACTTCTACCCCCTTCCTGCCTACCGGGCACTTCTACCCCCTTCCTGCCTTCCGGACACTTCTACCCACTTCCTGCCTACCGGGCACTTCTACCCCCTTCCTGCCTACTGGGCACTTCTACCCCCCTCCCGCCTACTGGGCACTTCTACCCCCTTCCTGCCTACCGGACACTTCTACCCCCTTCCTGCCTACCGGACACTTCTACCCCCTTCCTGCCTACAGGACACTTCTACCCCCTTCCTGCCTACCGGACACTTCTACCCCCTTCCTGCCTACCGGACACTTCTACCCCCTTCCTGCCTACCGGACACTTCTACCCCCTTCCTGCCTACAGGGCACTTCTACCCCCTTCCTGCCTACCGGGCACTTCTACCCCCTTCCTGCCTACCAGGCACTTCTACCCCCTTCCTGCCTACAGGGCACTTCTACCCCCTTCCTGCCCTACGGGCACTTCTACCCCCTTCCTGCCTACAGGGCACTTCTACCCCCTTCCTGCCTACCGGACACTTCTACCCCCTTCCTGCCTACAGGGCACTTCTACCCCCTTCCTTCCTACCGGACACTTCTACCCCCTTCCTGCCTACAGGGCACTTCTACCCCCTTCCTGCCTACAGGGCACTTCTACCCCCTTCCTGCCTACCGGGCACTTCTACCCCCTTCCTGCCTACCAGGCACTTCTACCCCCTTCCTGCCTACAGGGCACTTCTACCCCCTTCCTGCCCTACGGGCACTTCTACCCCCTTGCTGCCTACAGGGCACTTCTACCCCCTTCCTGCCTAACGGACACTTCTACCCCCTTCCTGCCTACCGGGCACTTCTACCCCCTTCCTGCCTACCGGACACTTCTACCCCCTTCCTGCCTACCGGGCACTTCTACCCCCTTCCTGCCTACAGGGCACTTCTACCCCCTTCCTGCCCAGGCCAATTTCCAGCTTTCAGCGCTGTCGCACTTTGAATGACAATTGTGCGGTCATGCAACACTGTACCCATATGAAACTTTTATCATTTTTTTCTCACAAATAGAGCTTTATTTTGGTGGTATTTACTCCATGCTGGGCACTTTACTTTTTTGCGCTATAAACAAAAAGTGAGCAAAAAAATTTGAAAAAAAAAAAGTTATATTACAAAATATATGAAAAGTATTTTTAAAAATACATTTCAAATAGACTGCATGTCTTTAAAAATACTAATTTACTTTTTTGGAATGCATTGACAAATATATGTAAAAATTTATGTTAAAATGACTTTTTTACTCGTTAAAAAAATTCTGAAGAATATATTTAAAAATATATTTTTTAAAAAATAGTTTTCATATAATATGTAATATATAAAAAACTAATTTCAACATGCAGTATATATATATATAATTTTTTTTTTTAATTGATATATATTTTGAAATTGTAGCCAAAAATGCCAAAATTGTAGCATTTCAAATGAATGTCAATATATTTGGGGAGAATATTTTAAACATATACAGTGGGGATGGAAAGTTTGGGCACCCCAGCTAAAAATGTGTATTAATGTGCATAAAGAAGCCAAGGAAAGATGGAAAAATCTCCAAAAGGCATCAAATTACAGATTAGACATTCTTATAATATGTCAACAAAAGTTAGATTTTATTTCCATCATTTACACTTTCAAAATAACAGAAAACAAAAAAATGGCGTCTGCAAAAGTTTGGGTCCCCTGCAGAGTTAATATCTTGTACTGCCCCCTTTGGCAAGTATCACGGCTTGTAAACGCTTTTTGTAGCCAGCCAAGAGTCTTTCAGTTCTTGTTTGAGGTATCTTTGCCCATTCTTCCTTACAAAAGTCTTCCAGTTCTTTGAGATTTCTGGGCTGTCTGTCACGCACGGCTCTTTTAAGGTCTATCCATAGATTTTCAATGATGTTGAGGTCAGGAGATTGTGAAGGCCATGGCAAAACCTTCAGTTTACGCCTCTTGATGTAATCCCCCGTGGATTTCGAGGTGTGTTTAGGATCATTATCCATTTGTAGAAGCCATCCTCTCTTTAACTTCAGCTTTTTCACAGATGGCATCAAGTTACCATCCAAAATTTGCTGAAATTTTATAGAATCCATTTTTCCTTCTACTCGTGAGATGTTCCCTGTGCCACTGGCTGCAACACAACCCCAAAGCATGATTGATCCAACCCCATGCTTCACAGTTGGACAGAGGTTCTTTTCATTAAATTCTGTGCCCCTTCTTCTCCAAACGTACCTTTGCTCATTCAAAAAGTTCAATTTTAACCTCATCGGTCCACAGAACTTGTTTCTAAAATGCATCAGGCTTGTCTATATGTTCATTTGCAAAGTTCAAACGATGATTTTTGTGGTGAGGACGTAGAAGAGGTTTTCTTCTGATGACTCTTCCATGAAGACCATATTTGTACAAGTATCTCTTTATAGTGGAATAGTGACCACAACTCCAGTGTCTGCCAGATCTTTCTGGAGGGATCGTGCAGTCAAACGTGGGTTTTGAATTGTTTTTCTCACAATCCTGCGAGCTGTTCTGTCTGATATTTTTCTTGGTCTTCCAGATCTTGCTTTAACTTCCACTGTTCCTGATGACTGCCATTTCTTAATTACATTCCGAACAGAGGATATTGACATCTGAAAACGCTTTGCTATCTTCTTATAGCCTTCTCCAGCTTTGTGAGCGTCAACTATTTTCAGTTTCAGTTTTCTAGACAACTGCTTAGAAGAACCCATGGTGCTGATTGTTGGGGCAAGGTCAGATGAGTCGGGGCATTTAAAACCTTTGAGACTGACATCACCTGGTCTTCCCAGACGATGATTGAGAACAATCCATGACACTGGCAGGTCTCAGCTTTGCAAAGGGGGCAGTGCATGCTATAAATTCTGCAGGGGGCCCAAACTTTTGCAGACGCCATTTTTTTGTTTTCTGTTATTTTGAAAGTGTAAATGATGGAAATAAAATCTAACTTTTGTTGACATATTATAAGAATGTCTAATCTGTAATTTGATGCCTTTTGGAGATTTTTCCATCTTTCCTTGGCTTCTTTATGCACATTAATACACATTTTTAGCTGGGGTGCCCAAACTTTCGATCCCCACTGTATTTCAAATATATTTTTCTTCCATGAGGGTTAGCAGAACAATGGGGGGTGCCATTAAGAATGAGTAAAATCAAGAATTAAAGGCCCCGCCTCTGCTAAAGGGAAGCGCATTTCTGTGCGCGTTGGGAAATCTTGAGGTTTTGCTGGTTTTGCCGACACGACTGCAATGCGAACATGAAAATGTTATATGCTTTATTCGTTGTTCATCCCACCAATCCCGGGCCGGGTGCCCTGAGGGCCCCGGAGAGAAGAGCACCACAGACGCGTCATGGGGAGAGACATCTTTAGATATGATTGTTCCCGTGTCATCCCGGGTAATCCCAACCTGCGACTCCTCTATCCGCTCACGCAGGATCCTCACCTGGACGCGTTTCCACCCAACAATACGAGGCGTGTTATAGTGAGCGCAGCGAAGGGGCGGGACCCGCCGTGATCAAGACGGGCGAGAGTCTTGTATGTACACATTCCTAATCCCCTGTACACCCACATGGAGCGCCGAGGAACCCACACACATAATACACGGCAATCAACGTATTAGTGTCACGCCGCTGGCTCCACCCAAAACGCAATCCTGCTTCAGGTGGCCAGCCGCGGGCTGAGACGTTTCCTCGTTCCCTTTTGTCAGCTGAAGACACAAAGAGAACCTCCTAAGAGGCAGGGACAGGATTTGCTGTAATGTGGCTGCGTCCGGGTGCTTGCCCTCACCAGTTACAGCGCATTACAAAAGTATTCACACCCCCCCCCCCAGATCAGTGCAGCGCTACAATACATCAATAAATTACAAAATGAAATCACAAAAATTGGTGGGTTTTTGTGGTTGAACTTGATAGACTTTTGTCTTTTTTCAGCCAGACTAACTATGTAACACAGTTACATAGTTACATACAGTGAAGGAAATGCGTATTTGCTCCCCGGCTGATGCTGAATGTTCGCCCCTCACACAGAAACGATCGGTCTAACAATGGAATGTTCGCCCCTCACACAGAAATGATCGGTCTAACAATGGAATGTTCGCCCCTCACACAGAAATGATCGGTCTAACAATGGAATGTTCGGTGTAACACTGAGAGACAGAATACAACAACAAATTCAGCAGAAATGTGTCTAACAAATGATGACGGATCTGCATGTTCATGAGGGAAAGAAGGATTTGATCCCCTTCACAAAACATGACTTAGTACTTGGTGGCCAATCCCTTGTTGGCAATCACAGAGGTCAGACGTTTCCTGGAGTTGGCCCCCAGGTTCGCACACATCTCAGGAGGGATTTTGGCCCACTCCTCTTGGCAGATCCTCTCCAAGTCATTAAGGTTTGGTGGCTGACGTTTGGCAACTCGAACTTTCAGCTCCCTCCACAGATTTCCAATCGGATGAAGGTCTGGAGACTGGCTAGGCCACTCCAGGACCTTAATGTGCTTCTTCTTGAGCCGCTCCTTTGTTGCCTTGGCCGTGTGTTTTGGGTCATTGTCATGCTGGAACACCCATCCACCACCCATTTTCAATGCCCTGGCTGAGGGAAGAAGGTTCTCACCCAAGATTTGAGGGTACATTGCCCCGTCCATCGTCCCTTTGATGCGGTGCAGTTGTCCTGTCCTCTTAGCAGAAAAACACCCCCAAAGCAGAATGTTTCCACCACCATGTTTCACAGTTGGGATGGTGTTCTTGGGGTCATAGGCAGCATTCCTCCTCCTCCAAACACGGCGAGTTGAGTTGATGCCAAAGAGCTGGATTTTGGTCTCCTCTGACCACAACACTTCCCACCAGTCCTCCTCGGCATCATTCAGATGTTCAGTGGCAGACTTCAGACGGGCCTGGACATGTGCTTTCTTGAGCAGAGGGACCTTGCGGGCACTGCAGGATTTCAGTCCTTGTCGGCGTAGTGTGTTACCAATTGTTTTCTTGGTGACTGTGGTCCCAGCTGCCTGGAGATCATTGACAAGATCCTCACGTGTAGTTCTGGGATGATTCCTCACTGTTCTCATGATCATTGACACCCCACGAGGTGAGATCTTGCATGGTGCACCAGACCTAGGGAGACTGACACTTGTTTTGTGTTTCTTCCATTTGTGAATGATTGCACCAACTGTTGTCACCTTCTCACCAAGCTGCTTGGCCATAGTTTGGTAGCCCAGTCCAGCCTTGTGTAGGTCTACCATCTTGTCCCTGACATCCTTGGACAGCTCTTTGGTCTTTGCCATGGTGGAGAGTTTGGAATCTGATGGTTTGATGGCTCCTGTGGACAGGTGTCTTTTATACAGGTAACACAATGAGATTAGCAGCACTCCCTTTAAGAGACTGCTTCTAATCTCAGCTTGTTACCTGTATGAAAGACACCTGGGAGCCAGAAATCCTGCTGAATGATAGAGGATCAAATCCTTCTTTCCCTCATGAACATGCAGATCCGTCATCATTTGTTAGACACATTTCTGCTGAATTTGTTGTTGTATTCTGTCTCTCAGTGTTACACCGAACATTCCATTGTTAGACCGATCATTTCTGTGTGAGGGGCGAACATTCCATTGTTAGACCGATCATTTCTGTGTGAGGGGCGAACATTCCATTGTTAGACCGATCATTTCTGTGTGAGGGGCGAACATTCCATTGTTAGACCGATCATTTCTGTGTGAGGGGCCAACATTCCATTGTTAGACCGATCATTTCTGTGTGAGGGGCGAACATTCACCATCAGCAGGGGAGCAAATACACATTTCCTTCACTGTGTATATATATATATATAAAATATATATAGAAATAAATAATAACATTTAAATAAATGAGAGCACCCCCCCTCCCCCCCCCCAGTGCTCATGTTCAAAAGCGAATGCTCACATAAGTCCTGCACACATATGTAAACAGTGTTCGCACCGCACATGTGAGGTATCGCCGCAAGCGTCAGAGCGAGAGCAATCATTCTTGCAGCGCACCTCCTGTGTACATCGAAAGTGGTGACTTGTAAAGGCTGTGATGACATCATCTATGGATAATAGATTCTACGTCGTTTCCCACTGTTTTCCAGGGGCGCGCGCAATTTTAACACGTGACATGTCTGGTATCTATTTACTCAGCGTAACGTCATCTTTTATATTTTACCCCCCAAAAAATGGGTATTATATTGTGTTTGTCCTCGCTGACATTCATCAAAGTGTACTTTCTCCAAGGAAATTGTGTTTAAAAAACTGCTGCTTTAGTATCGTGTGACGCAGAAAAATTGCAACACCCACCATTTTATTCTCTAGGGCGGAGTGCTGAATTAAAATTCGAGGAGGTCCGGTCACTAAAGTTTTCATATTCCCCATCAGAGTGCCCCTTAATATAAAATGTACCCATGAGAGAGCCCCTTTCCATCACGTGTCCATCAGAGAGACCCTTTCCACAGTATGTGCCCATTTGTGCCCCCTTAACGTACAATGTGCCCATCAGAGTGCCCCCTTAACGTACAATGTGCCCATCAGAGTGCCCCCTTAACATACAATGTGACCATCAGAGTGCCCCCTTAACATACAATGTGACCATCAGAGTGCCCCCTTAACGTACAATGTGCCCATCAGAGTGCCCCCTTAACGTACAATGTGCCCATCAGAGTGCCCCCTTAACGTACAATGTGCCCATCAGAGTGCCCCCTTAACGTACAATGAGCCCATCAGAGTGCCCCCTTAACGTACAATGAGCCCATCAGAGTGCCCCCTTAACGTACAATGTGCCCATCAGTGCCCCCTTAACGTACAATGTGCCCATCAGAGTGCCCCCTTAACGTACAATGTGACCATCAGAGTGCCCCCTTAATGTACAATGAGCCCATCAGAGTGCCCCCTTAACGTACAATGTGCCCATCAGAGTGCCCCTTAACGTACAATGTGACCATCAGAGTGCCCCCTTAATGTACAATGAGCCCATCAGAGTGCCCCCTTAACGTACAATGTGCCCATCAGAGTGCCCCTTAACGTACAATGAGCCCATCAGAGTGCCCCCTTAACGTACAATGTGCCCATCAGAGTGCCCCCTTAACGTACAATGAGCCCATCAGAGTGCCCCCTTAACGTACAATGAGCCCATCAGAGTGCCCCCTTAACGTACAATGAGCCCATCAGAGTGCCCCCTTAACGTACAATGTGCCCATCAGAGTGCCCCCTTAACGTACAATGAGCCCATCAGAGTGCCCCCTTAACGTACAATGTGCCCATCAGAGTGCCCCCTTAACGTACAATGTGCCCATCAGTGCCCCCTTAACGTACAATGAGCCCATCAGAGTGCCCCCTTAACGTACAATGTGCCCATCAGAGTGCCCCCTTAATCTACAATGTGCCCATCAGAGTACCCCTTAATGTACAATGTGCCCATCAGAGTGCCCCCTTAATGTACAATGTGCCCATCAGAGTGCCCCCTTAACGTACAATGTGCCCATCAGAGTGCCCCCTTAACGTACAATGTGCCCATCAGAGTGCCCCCTTAACGTACAATGTGTCCATCAAAGTGCCCCCTTAATATAAATGTGCCCATCAGAGTGCCCCCTTAACATACAATGTGCCCATCAGAGTGCCCCTGTAAGACCCCACCCTACCTTGAGGGCAGACAGCTGTGGCGGGATCCTTGCTGGACCCCTGTGTACAGGAAGGGACCCGGAGAGATGGTGAGCTGCAAGGGGCGGGACGCACACGTGAAGTCATGTTGCCGTGATGCCCACCCTGCTCAGCAGAGGATCTGTCATTGCGGGTTGGTGGTCCGGGTGGCAGCGCTGCTGCGTCCATTCATGGACCGCCATTTAGTGACCGCTGGTCCTGGGTCTCTGCTTACATCATATATAATATTTGGGGTTCTAAGTAATTTTCTAGCAAAAAAAAAAGATGATTTTTGCACGCAGGAGAGAAATGTCAGAGTTGGCGCGGTTGTCATGTAGGGTCCGGGGGCGGACTGACAACTCATAGGGCCCCTAGGCAATAGGGGAGCATGGGGCCCCTGTGTCCTTGCCCAAACTCAAAAAAGCCTATGAAAAAGGTACCAGGGGCATCTCATGGGGCCCCCTACTGACCCCGGGCCCTTGGGCAGTGCCCGAGTTTCCAAATGGTCAGTCCGCCCCTGGTAGGGTCCTGAAGCTCACAGGCTCCTGCTTTGACACGTTGGGTATCTAGTTCCTCGACGCAACCAAATCTTTTATATTTTACCGAAAAGATGGTCCATATGTTGCCTCTGTGCGCCCTGAGCTGCTGAAGACGTGACCTTTGCCGTCCGCAGCGCGTCGGTGACCACGGGACACAAGCGGGGAACTTTACTTACGGCGGGGGAAGAGGTTCCTCAAGGCTAAAAATACCTTTGAGGCCGAATTTCTAGTGAAAAGAAGGGGAAGGAATGAATGGCGCGGCAGATGTGAGAAACGTGAGTCTTTTCAGAGAAGACGATTGCAGAGGAGAAGAAGGCGAAGTCTATTCTTAGAGGCGCAGGTTGCGGGGGCGGCCAAGCCGCAGAAAACTCAAACCACTTTCCGGTAGTCACCAGGACTTCTCTCTGCATGGAAAGTCGCTACGGGGCCAAGGAGCTCATAGGAGAGAGCATGTGTCTGACTCACTGGCTGCATGCTGAATCTGGAGTGACATCGCTTCTCATTCACTGGCTGCATGCTGAATCTGGAGTGACATCGCTTCTCACTCACTGGCTGAATGCTGAATCTGGAGTGACATCGCTTCTCACTCACTGGCTGCATGCTGAATCGGGAGTGACATCGCTTCTCACTCACTGGCTGAATGCTGAATCTGGAGTGACATCGCTTCTCACTCACTGGCTGCATGCTGAATCGGGAGTGACATCGCTTCTCACTCACTGGCTGAATGCTGAATCTGGAGTGACATCGCTTCTCATTCACTGGCTGCATGCTGAATCTGGAGTGACATCGCTTCTCACTCACTGGCTGCATGCTGAATCGGGAGTGACATCGCTTCTCACTCACTGGCTGAATGCTGAATCTGGAGTGACATCGCTTCTCATTCACTGGCTGCATGCTGAATCTGGAGTGACATCGCTTCTCACTCACTGGCTCATGCTGAATCTGGAGTGACATCGCTTCTCATTCACTGGCTGCATGCTGAATCTGGAGTGACATCGCTTCTCACTCACTGGCTGCATGCTGAATCGGGAGTGACATCGCTTCTCACTCACTGGCTGCATGCTGAATCTGGAGTGACATCGCTTCTCACTCACTGGCTGCATGCTGAATCGGGAGTGACATCGCTTCTCACTCACTGGCTGCATGCTGAATCTGGAGTGACATCGCTTCTCACTCACTGGCTGCATGCTGAATCGGGAGTGACATCGCTTCTCACTCACTGGCTGCATGCTGAATCGGGAGTGACATCGCTTCTCACTCACTGGCTGCATGCTGAATCTGGAGTGACATCGCTTCTCACTCACTGGCTGCATGCTGAATCTGGAGAGACATCGCTTCTCATTCACTGGCTGCATGCTGAATCTGGAGTGACATCGCTTCTCACTCACTGGCTGCATGCTGAATCTGGAGTGACATCGCTTCTCATTCACTGGCTGCATGCTGAATCTGGAGTGACATCGCTTCTCACTCACTGGCTGCATGCTGAATCTGGAGTGACATCGCTTCTCACTCACTGGCTGCATGCTGAATCTGGAGTGACATCGCTTCTCACTCACTGGCTGCATGCTGAATCGGGAGTGACATCGCTTCTCACTCACTGGCTGAATGCTGAATCTGGAGTGACATCGCTTCTCATTCACTGGCTGCATGCTGAATCTGGAGTGACATCGCTTCTCACTCACTGGCTGCATGCTGAATCGGGAGTGACATCGCTTCTCACTCACTGGCTGAATGCTGAATCTGGAGTGACATCGCTTCTCATTCACTGGCTGCATGCTGAATCTGGAGTGACATCGCTTCTCACTCACTGGCTCATGCTGAATCTGGAGTGACATCGCTTCTCATTCACTGGCTGCATGCTGAATCTGGAGTGACATCGCTTCTCACTCACTGGCTGCATGCTGAATCTGGAGTGACATCGCTTCTCACTCACTGGCTGCATGCTGAATCTGGAGTGACATCGCTTCTCACTCACTGGCTGAATGCTGAATCTGGAGTGACATCGCTTCTCACTCACTGGCTGCATGCTGAATCGGGAGTGACATCGCTTCTCACTCACTGGCTGCATGCTGAATCTGGAGTGACATCGCTTCTCACTCACTGGCTGCATGCTGAATCGGGAGTGACATCGCTTCTCACTCACTGGCTGCATGCTGAATCTGGAGTGACATCGCTTCTCACTCACTGGCTGCATGCTGAATCGGGAGTGACATCGCTTCTCACTCACTGGCTGCATGCTGAATCGGGAGTGACATCGCTTCTCACTCACTGGCTGCATGCTGAATCTGGAGTGACATCGCTTCTCACTCACTGGCTGCATGCTGAATCGGGAGTGACATCGCTTCTCACTCACTGGCTGCATGCTGAATCGGGAGTGACATCGCTTCACACTCACTGGCTGCATGCTGAATCGGGAGTGACATCGCTTCTCACTCACTGGCTGCATGCTGAATCGGGAGTGAAATCGCTTCTCACTCACTGGCTGCATGCTGAATCGGGAGTGACATCGCTTCTCACTCACTGGCTGCATGCTGAACCTGGAGTGACATCGCTTCTCACTCACTGGCTGCATGCGGAACCTGGAGTGACATCGCTTCTCACTCAATGGCTGCATGCTGAACCTGGAGTGACATCGCTTCTCACTCACTGGCTGCATGCTAAATCTGGAGCAGGGGCGGACTGACCATTTGGAAACTCGGGCACTGCCCGAGGGCCCGGGGTCAGTAGGGGGCCCCATGAGATGCCCCTGGTACCTTTTTCATAGGCTTTTTTAAGTTTGGGCAAGTACACAGGGGCCCCATGATCCCCTATTGCCCAGGGGCCCCATGAGTTGTCAGTCCGCCCCTGATCTGGAGTGACATCACTTCTAAACAGGCTCATGAACTATCCTGAAACTGGGATGTGAGCCTCAGGATATCAGCTTCCATCAGAGCCTTCTGACACTAAGGGGTTTGCTTCATGACAAGTTCTCTTTAAGATCACCTGAAGGAACCCCAACATTTCCATTCATATATAGGTGGAGGGCTGAGATATCGTCTACAGTCCTCTCCCTCTCATACCTGAGATCTCCCGACACAGAACTCAGCACAGGGATGGTGGGAACCCCTTATAATGGGCACAGCGGGCGTACAGACCCGGGAACTCAGCACAGGGATGGTGGAACCCCTCATAATGGGCACAGTGGGGGTACAGACCCAGGAACACGGCACAGGGATGGTGGGAACCCCTCATAATGGGCACAGTGGGCGTACAGACCCGGGAACTCAGCACAGGGATGGTGGGAACCCCTCATAATGGGCACAGCGGGTGTACAGACCTGGGAACTCAGCACAGGGATGGTGGGGACCCCTCATAATAGACACAGCAGGTGTACAGAGCCAGGAACTCAGCACAGGGATGGTGGGAACCCCTCATAATGGGCACAGCAGGTGTACAGACCCGGGAACTCAGCACAGGGATGGTGGGAACCCCTCATAATGGACACAGCAGGTGTACAGAGCCGGGAACTCAGCACAGGGATGGTGGGGACCCCTCATAATGGACACAGCAGGTGTACAGAGCCGGGAACTCAGCACAGGGATGGTGGGGACCCCTCATAATAGACACAGCAGGTGTACAGAGCCAGGAACTCAGCACAGGGATGGTGGGAACCCCTCATAATGGCCACAGCGGGCGTACAGACCCGGGAACTCAGCACAGGGATGGTGGGGACCCCTCATAATGGACACAGCAGGTGTACAGAGCCGGGAACTCAGCACAGGGATGGTGGAACCCCTCATAATGGGCACAGCGGGTGTACAGAGCCGGGAACTCAACACAGGGATGGTGGGAACCCCTCATAATGGGCACAGCGGGTGTACAGAGCCGGGAACTCAGCACAGGGATGGTGGGAACCCCTCATAATGGGCATGATGGAGAGATATCTACAGGATAGAATTGTTTCTTTGTGACATACAATGTTAGTAAACAGAAGAAGGAGAAGGAGGTGAGCGTCGATCGTCCAGATGGAGGATTATCAGAAATAGAACTGTAATGAGTTATATTCGGGGTTCCTGTCCTGGGTGGTCTCAGGTGACCCCCCTGGAGTGCTGGTAATACTTTGATACATTTTATTGGGGTATCTCTGTTCAGCATGCTTTATTGACCAACCCGCCATCATCAATGTATTTTTCAACACAAGCCGTGTATGTCTATGGATGTGACCTGGCATCAGTCCCCTGTACAGCAGAGTTCAGACTGAGAGAGGGAGAAGCAGCACACGAAGCAATTAGGGTTCATGTATTGACAAGAAGAATGCTGACAGGAGAAGAGAGCAGAGTGACTTCGTTATTTCTTGGGGGGGGGGGTTTGCTGTCCAGTTACAAGCTGGGAGGTGGATCCAGGATGACCTGGGCTCAGAGGAAGTGGAGTGCATGATGCTGGCCATCACTAACGATTAGTTGCCGGGAGAAGCGGCTCCCCATCATCAGACCACTGGAACAGCCAATCGCAGAGGTCTCATGATTGCCGATCCTGTCAGCCCCCCTGGGCATTCAAAACATTTTAATGGGATGCCGGGACGGGTGTGAAGGGGTCAAGGGAAGGTATATGTGTTTTTTGGGGGGGAGGGGATTAAAGTGCCTGTCACCAATGATTGTGGAATCATTTTTTAAAGGTAATTGTAGTTTTTGGTTTTTTTTCCTTTTTATAGCAAAATACAAAAAAAAAGATATATTTGATTTGAGTGCAGTGCTGTAGGACGGAGTACCTGTCAATAAAACTGTCAGAGCCAGGGGCGGACTGACAACTCCTGGGGCCCCCAGGCAATAGGGGATCATGGGGCCCCTGTGTCCTTGTCCAAACTCAAAGCACACCCAAAAAAGCCTGTACAAGATACCAGGGGCATTTCATGGGGCCCCCTCCTGACCCCGTGCCCGAGTGCTCGAATGGTCAGTCCACCCCTGGTCAGAGCGTGCCTTGCACCGAAGGGGTGTATATAAGGGGTGTATATAACGGGTGTATATAAGGGGTGTATATAACGGGTGTATATAAGGTTTGTATATAAGGGGTGTATATAACGGGTGTATATAACGGGTGTATATAAGAGGTGTATATAAGGGGTGTATATAAGAGGTGTATATAACGGGTGTATATAAGAGGTGTATATAAGGGGTGTATATAAGGGGTGTATATAAGAGGTGTATATAAGGTTTGTATATAAGGGGTGTATATAAGGGGTGTATATAAGAGGTGTATATAAGGGGTGTATATAAGGGGTGTATATAACGGGTGTATATAAGAGGTGTATATAAGGGGTGTATATAAGGGGTGTATATAACGGGTGTATATAAGAGGTGTATATAAGGGGTGTATATAAGGGGTGTATATAACGGGTGTATATAAGGGGTGTATATAAGTGGTGCATATAAGGGGTGCATATAAGGGGTGTATATAAGGGGTGTATATAACGGGTGTATATAAGGGGTGTATATAAGGGGTGTATATAACGGGTGTATATAAGAGGTGTATATAAGGGGTGTATATAAGGGGTGTATATAACGGGTGTATATAAGGGGTGTATATAAGGGGTGTATATAAGGGGTGTATATAAGTGGTGTATATAAGGGGTGTATATAAGGGGTGTATATAACGGGTGTATATAAGGGGTGTATATAACGGGTGTATATAAGGGGTGTATATAAGGGGTGTATATAACGGGTGTATATAAGAGGTGTATATAACGGGTGTATATAAGGGGTGTATATAAGGGGTGTATATAAGAGGTGTATATAACGGGTGTATATAAGAGGTGTATATAACGGGTGTATATAAGGGGTGTATATAAGGGGTGTATATAAGGGGTGTATATAACGGGTGTATATAAGGGGTGTATATAAGGGGTGTATATAACGGGTGTATATAAGGGGTGTATATAACGGGTGTATATAAGAGGTGTATATAACGGGTGTATATAAGGGGTGTATATAAGGGGTGTATATAAGAGGTGTATATAACGGGTGTATATAAGAGGTGTATATAACGGGTGTATATAAGGGGTGTATATAAGGGGTGTATATAAGGGGTGTATATAAGGGGTGTATATAAGGGGTGTATATAACGGGTGTATATAAGGGGTGTATATAACGGGTGTATATAAGGGGTGTATATAACGGGTGTATATAAGGGGAGTATACAGGCTGGTACTCAAGTGGTTAAAGCAGCTGACCTTAAAATGTTCTCTGACATCCCCCCCCCCCGCCCCCCTCCCCCCCCCCCCCCCCCCCCCGCGGGCGGTGAGCAGATCGATGCGCAGTTACGCCATGACAGGTAAATAAAGCTGAAAGACTTTTTTTTTCCCT
The DNA here is from genome assembly GCF_062004578.1 of Staurois parvus. Lineage (NCBI taxonomy): Eukaryota > Metazoa > Chordata > Amphibia > Anura > Ranidae > Staurois > Staurois parvus. Next base: position 15,541 of record NW_028318843.1, on the reverse strand, counting down.
TTACAACTCGGTGTTTATGTACATTGTTGCGTCATCTTCCCCGTTGCGTCACCACGTGTTGCCTGGTGTCACACGCACAGCGGCGCGGCGAGGATGACTGTCCAGGAACCTCCCACATGCCGGTCGGCATATCACACCAGCAGAGAACGAAAAAAAAAAAAAAAGAAGTGAGATTTAATCTGGAAAACCACTTGTGTCGTGTGTGGGCGCCGATAAGATTGGCGGATAACGTTCAATTCTGCAGAATCGCTGGAGAACTTTAGAAAGCGGAGAGCGACTAACACTGAAGCAAAGCTCACCGAGTGCACGAAGAGATCACGGAACTCGGGGTTCCCTTCTTTAACCCCTTGGAGCCAACGGTACTCATACCATCCCCCACTGGACTGGGCTTTTTTCCGTGGGGCGGGCAGGGCTGCTGTTAGAAGCCACGGGGTCCCGTAGAGCCAGCATGACAGGGCCCCCAAACAAACACAGTTTACTAGGCTTCAGTTATGAACGAACACAGTGAGTGATCAGTACCAATCGCTCATTGTGTTCACTCAGGAAAGGAAGGGCTGGTAAATTTGACACAATTACGGACCTTTTCCCTCCACTCTTCATATTAAGGATCCTATTGTGTGCTTGCAGCTGGGGGGAGGGGAAGGAGAGAAGCCAGCAGCACTGCGGGGGTGGAGGCAGGGTCGGACTGACCATTTGGAAACTCGGGCACAGCCCGAGGGCCCGGGGTCAGTAGGGGGCCCCATGAGATGCCCCTGGTACCTTTTTCATAGGCTTTTTTGAGTTTGGGCAAGGACACAGGGGCCCCATGATCGCCTATTGCCCGGGGGCCCCATGAGTTGTCAGTCCGCCCCTGGGTGGAGGGGATCACAGGGGGCCGCTTGAGCAGCAGGGGGAAATCTATGGTGTACCGGGAAGTGCTGCAGAGAGAGTCATAGAGGAGATCAGTTCCAGTAATTGCCCCCCCCTTTGCACTGTGCCAATCACCCTCCCTGCCCACGTCTGATTCACCCAGCTGCCTGGGCCCCCCCACCCTGGCCTGGGCCCCATACAGGAGGACGGGTGGTACCGCATTATCCACGGCCCTGACAGTGGGAATAGAAAGGAATCCCCCCCCCTTTTAAATAAGGACATTTTGTTGCTTTGCAGCTTGAAATGAAGACAGACACAGTGTTTGTTTTATCCAGCTGCATTTACTCAGTGCAACTTGTAACATCCAATGAAAGATAGAACACCGACAGAAAAAAAAATTCAAAAAATTCAAAAACAGAATCACTGAGTTGGAAAAAGAATCACCCCGCCCCGCCCACCCTAAAAATATCTCAATCAGGTGTAGCTAATCACCTTCTCAATGGCAGACAAAGCCAATTGACTTTCAGCTGCGATCAGCTGTGATTGGTACAGCATGAAAAGAGCTTTCCTGGAGCATTTCAGTCCATGGTAGTGCAGCTGACACAAACAATCAACTATGGGTGGCAAGGCGCTGTCACCGGGATAAAGTTGTGGACAGGCGCAAGTCAGGAGATGGATACAAAGGTTTTATCAACACCTAGAAGCAGAGTGAAGTCTGTTATTAAAAAGTGGAAGGTATCTGGTACAACACAGACCCTCCCTGGATCGGGATGTCGCTCCAATATATATATATATATATAACAAAAAAACTATGTAGCGCTTCCTCACTGCCGTGCCAGAGGAGGAAGACATCATCAATGTATCTCTGATAGAAACACAGTTCCGGCCATTCCCTAGAATAGATGGTGTCTTCCTCCCATCTAGCCACGAACAAATTTGCCGAGCTTGGAGCAAACGTAGCCCCCATGGCAACTCCTCTAGTCTGGAGGTAAAACATCTTTTCACACCAAAATAATTATGGTTCATGGCAAAATCGAACATTTCTAATATGAACCTATCCTGGCGGCAGGGAACGTCCTCAGACTCAGCCATGTGAGTGGAATGTAGCATTTTTTAAATAAATGTTTTTGCAAGGATAAGGCACTAGGTTTTAGTTATCTTTTTCGGCATTTGATCTGATGGAGGAGGATAACCAGAAGAGTGAAGGAGACCCAGACCTATAACAAAAAACTATGTAGCGCTTCCTCACTGCCGTGCCAGAGGAGGAAGACATCATCAATGTATCTCCCATAGAAACACAGTTCCGGCCATTCCCTAGAATATGTGGTGTCTTCCTCCTACAAATTTGCCGAGCTTGGAGCAAACGTAGCCCCCATGGCAACTCCTCTAGTCTGGAGGTAAAACATCTTTTCACACCAAAATAATTATGGTTCATGGCAAAATTTTAAATTTCTAATATGAACCTATCCTGGCGGCAGGGAACGTCCTCAGACTCAGCCATGTGAGTGGAATGTAGCATTTTTTAAATAAATGTTTTTGCAAGGATAAGGCACTAGGTTTTGGTTATCTTTTTCGGCATTTGATCTGATGGAGGAGGATAACCAGAAGAGTGAAGGAGACCCAGACCTATAACAAAACATTATGTAGCGCTTCCTCACTGCCTTGCCAGAGGAGGAAGACATCATCAATGTATCTCTGATAGAAACACAGTTCCGGCCATTCCCTAGAATAGATGGTGTCTTCCTCCTACAAATTTGCCGAGCTTGGAGCAAACGTAGCCCCCATGGCAACTCCTCTAGTCTGGAGGTAAAACATCTTTTCACACCAAAATAATTATGGTTCATGGCAAAATCTAACATTTCTAATATGAACCTATCCTGGTGGCAGGGAACGTCCTCAGACTCAGCCATGTGAGTGGAATGTAGCATTTTGTAAATAAATGTTTTTGCAAGGATAAGGCACTAGGTTTTGGTTATCTTTTTCGGCATTTGATCTGATGGAGGAGGATAACCAGAAGAGTGAAGGAGACCCAGACCTATAACAAAAAACTATGTAGCGCTTCCTCACTGCCTTGCCAGAGGAGGAAGACATCATCAATGTATCTCTGATAGAAACACAGTTCCGGCCATTCCCTAGAATAGATGGTGTCTTCCTCCCATCTAGCCACGAACAAATTTGCCGAGCTTGGAGCAAACGTAGCCCCCATGGCAACTCCTCTAGTCTGGAGGTCAAACATCTCATCACACCATTTTGGCATTTGATCTGATGGAGGAGGATAACCAGAACAGTGAAGGAGACCCAAATGGGCAGCCTCATTACCATCTCCTCATAGTCCAAATAAAGGGACACACACTTTATGTGACCTCACTTATCGGTTTGGTCATATACACCGTGTCAGGGACCGTGGGTCTGCGCATGCTCAGATTGCCTAGGCGCACCAATGTGCAGGCATTAGGACCTGGGCACCCGCGGCGGCAATTGCGGCCGCGCATGCGGGCGCGCGCCTGGCACCAATGACGGTGCAGGGCGCACTATTTAAGCTAGCCAGGCGGTGATCAGATTGCCGCAAGGTCTAGTTCCTGTTACCTGTGTTCCTAGTTGCCGACCCTGCCTGTCCTGATTCTTTCTGACCTTTTCCTGCTCTGATCCCCGGCTCGTCCCTGACTATTCCTCTGCCTGTCCTGATTCTTGCTGACCTTTTCCTGCTCTGATCCCCGGCTCGTCCCTGACTATTCCTCCGCCTGCTCCTATTATTATGGGACCTCCCGTTGCTGAACCTTGGCTCGTCCCTGACTATTCCTCCGCCTGCTCCTATTATTATTGGACCTCCTGTTGGACCTCCCGTTGCTGAACCTTGGCTCGTGACCCGGTTACTCTTCGACTACTGCTTGGTACCTATCTGCCTCCACTGTTACCAACCCGCCTAGTCTGACCACGCACACTCCTGACTGTCATCCATCCATCCCGCTCGGGACCTGGACCTGGCAGCCTCTTCACATCAGGCTCACCCCTGGCACATACCCTCAGCGGGACCCCTCTACCACAGTTGGGTGCACTCAGGGGCCGCGACCTGGTTTCAGTCTTGCACCAAGTCCATCCCCACCATCAGGGGCTCTGGTGAAAAGGCAGACTGGGACTGAGACTCCGCGTCCTGGGGAATCCCGTTCTGTGGATCACTAGAGATCCCGCCGGGCGGTGCCTGACACACCAGGTGAGAGTACAACCGGTGGGGGTGCACAAGTGGTACTTTGATGATATCACACGAGGTGAACTGAGGAGCACCCCATTTCTACATAGCAGTGGACGCAGGAATCACACATTTTTTTTTTGTGTGGACACATGAATTGTTAACTTATTGGAAGATTACATGTTATTTTGTTTGTTTGTTTGTTTGCGTATAGTGGGGCGTGGCACCGCGTTGGCATTTAAAATCTATTGACACATTTGTATGGGTATGTGGATGGTGGGAGCGATTCACCAATATTCACACCGAATATTATTTCCTTAGGATATCGTTTGTTACTTTACACCTAGAAAAGCAGCTCACAAGATTTGTATTTATTTATGGCAAAGTCTAGATGTGCGAAGTTAGTAGAGACATTATATTCCAACACTTAAAGCCAAAGGGGGTTCAACAAAATACTGACACGGGGGGATCCTTTTCCAACTCAGTGACTCTGTTTTTGATTTTTTTTTTTTTACTTTTTTCTGACATGTTGGTGTTATATCTGTCACTTGGATATTGGATATCGCTTCTCGGCCTTTTGGCTAAGATCAAGTGTAGTATCTGTTCTTATCAGTGTCCAGTGGGGGTGCTCCCGGCCATTCTAGCTTTGCGGGGATGGCTGTTGTATAGTACCCTCACTGGTATGATGGGGGTCCGGAAGGCTGGACCGGAGGGACAGAAACCAGGGAGCGCCATGATTCGTTCTGGGGCCTCGGGAGTAATTCCTCCGAGAAGACTGGAAAGACCCAGTACCTCCTGATTTGGACGGATCTACCTTGGTCTGGCCAGGGGCTGAGGACGCAAAAAGTCCGCAAACTCAGTGCCCCCTGAGTAGTCGCCTCAGGGGTGTCACTAGTAACACCTGGGTGTGGGACCCCACGGTGTGAAGATGGCACATGGTCACTGTTTTTCACTCTTTTTGCACAGCGCCCTAAGGACCAGGTCTTTTGGCTAAGTCCAGGGCAATTTTTGCTACAGGCCTCAGGGCCTGGTCTGTGCACAATTCGGCACGGTACCACTTTTTTATTTTTTATTTATTTAATTTATTTCACTCCCACGTTTTGTCACTTTTTTGCTTTACTTATGTGTGTGTTTTTCACGGATGGAGGGTGTGGGTCCTCGGGCCTACCCTGAAGTCTAGGGGGAGGATGTGTGGCCTTTTGGTTCCTTCCTCCCCTGATCCCTAGGGGGCCCTTCTTCGGGAGAGCCCCCTGACCAAGTACTGGGTGTCCGGCTTCGGCTGGACACTAGGAACGGTGGTCCACCAGGCCTTTTGGCCAGGAGGACCAATTGGGAACCTTGTCCCCGTCAGGAACTTCGTGCCCCGGGGGATCAGGGTAAGCGGTCCAAGCCCCTTTAGGGGTAGGACACAGCACACCCCTAAGTGCACTTTTTCGTGTGGTGTTTTGCACTTGCACATTTTTTGTGAACACTTACGGGTTTTTTCGTTATAGTTGCACGTTTGCGAAAATAAAACAAAAAAAAAAATCTGTCACTTGGATATTATAAGTTGCACAATACAGCTGGATAAAACAAAAACTGTGTCTGTCTTCATTTCAGGCTGCAAAGCAACAGAATGGGATTATTTAAACCGCCTCCCCCCCGCCATATAAGGTAGTGATGGGCGGCGGTTCTCCCATGCTGGGAGGGCGTCATATGATGAAAAAGGTACCAGGGGCATCTCATGGGGCCCCCTACTGACCCCGGGCCCTTGCTGCTGCAGCCTCTGCTCTGCTCAGAGCCCCTTTGCAGATCTTATCACATATAATATACAGATTGTTATCATATTATTATTAACGTACATCTGGCACAGCCTGATCATGGGGGATCTGTCAGGTATTTTATTAGTATTTTTATTGGATGATTAGGGATCTGTGAGATTTTGTTACCTATATTATATTTTTTACTACAAATAATAAACATTTTATAATTATTATTCTGTATATCATTTCTTGCATATATTACACGTTGTATTATTAGCCAGTGGCATCCCTAGGGGGGTGCGGGCCGCACCGGGTGACACCATCACAGGGGGTGCAGGAGCAGGACGCCGGCACAGTGACAGCTGCCCCCGCCCCAGTGTAGCGGTAACATGAGTATCCCATGAAGCGACTGCGCCTGTGCCGGTTTCAGGCCGAAGAAGCTGATCGCCGGATCTATGCTAAAGTCGGAAATCGGCTTCTTCGGCCTGAAACCGGCACAGGCGCAGTCGCTTCAGGGGATACATGTCTTCAAGGGATACTCATTTTACTGCTACACCGGCACCGCTCCTTCCTCTCTGAAGGGGTGACACCACATGTTACCGCACCGGGTGACACCAACCCTAGGGACGCCTCTGTTATTAGCATCTATTATTATCAGTAGTAATAATGTAAGTTTCCAGCCATACCCCCTCCCCCAGTAAGGGAATGGTCAAGGTTTTGTTATACTATACGATAGATTCATATCATTGTAAGTCCCCCCCTTCATGAAAAGGGATCTGTTTTATCACATATTTATCAGGGGCGGACTGACAACTCATGGGGCCCCCCGGGCAATAGGGGATCATGGGGCCCCTGTGTCCTTGCCATAACTCAAAAATGCCTATGAAAAAGGTACCAGGGGCATCTCATGGGGCCCCGTACTGACCCCGGGCCCTCAGGCAGTGCCCGAGTTTCCAAATGGTCAGTCCACCCCTGATATTTATTTCAGGTACTTATATAGCGCATTCAGTTTACGCAGCACTTTACATCTATATTGTACATTCACATCAGTCCCCGCCCCCGAGGAGCGTACAATCTAAGGTCCCTAACTCACATTCATTCATACACATACTAGGGACAATTTAGACAGGAGCCAATTAACCTACCAGCATGTCATTTGGAGTGTGGGAGGAATCTGGAGTACCTGGAGGAAACCCACGCAGGCACAGGGAGAACATGCAAACTCCAGGTAGGTGGTGCCATGGCCGGGATTCAAACCAACAACCCGAGTACTGCCAGGAGGAAGTGTTACCCACTGAGCCACTGTGCTGCCCCTAGATTTTTATTACTACTATACAGGATGTACACAGTGCCAACAGTTTGCTCCGCACTGTACAATATAAAGGGAAATATTACAGTTACAATGCAATACAAAAACAAGAGGAATAAGAGGGCCCTGCTCATAGGAGCTTACAATCTAAAGGAGGGGGGGGGGAGTACAAAAGGAGATAGCTGGAGGGGATGATCTGATAGAGGTATAATGTTATATTATTATTTTTATTATTATTGTTATGTGATACAGAATCTCTCAGGTTCTATGATATACACTATTGGTCAAAGTATTGGCCCCGCCCTCCATATCATGTGATTCAGGTGTTCCAATCCCCTCCATATCATGTGATTCAGGTGTTCCAATCCCCTCCATATCATGTGATTCAGGAGCTCCAATCCCCTCCCAATCATGTTATTCAGGTGTTCCAATCCTCTCCATATCATGTGATTCAGGTGTTCCAATCCCTTCCATATCATGTGATTCAGGAGTTCCAATCCCCTCCCAATCATGTGATTCAGGTGTTCCAATCCCCTCCATATCATGTGATTCAGGAGTTCCAATCCCCTCCCAATCATGTGATTCAGGTGTTCCAATCCCCTTCCAATCATGTTATTCAGGTGTTCCAATCCCCTCCATATCATGTGATTTGGGTGTTCCAATCCCCTCCATATCATGTGATTCAGGTGTTCCAATCCCCTCCATATCATGTGATTCAGGTGTTCCAATCCCCTCCATGGACACAGGTGTATACAATCCATCCCCTAGTGTGTGTGGAAAGGCTGGTGGGATAATACTTGGGGCAATACAGTGTATATTATACAGATGATATATTATTATGGGATGGGATTGGTCGCACACAGCCTCAGCCTCTCTCTTCTTCTCTCTGCCCGGCGCCCCTCGGCAGCTGCCCCATCCACACAGGGAATCCCTGACGTCAGCAGAACCAAGGAAACCCGCACACGTCATTGGACGCACATGCCCATATATGGCGACATGCGTCAACGGACGAGACCACCTTCCTCAGAGAGAGAGGAGGGGGGCGGGCCATGCCCATGTACAGTCCGGATCCGGACCCCGCGGAGCTCAGAGAGCCCCTACGAGTAGAGTCCATCGGGGCCGCCGCAGTACAAACACCCGGAGGGAGCGGGGCCGGACCTGTGGGCGGACTGGAACCTCCCATTGTCAGGGGGGAGGAGGAATGGTGACGTCAGGAGCTAGAAGCTGAATAGAAAATCAGAGAGAGATCGATGTCATACCATTCCACTGACTCATCGACCGAGAGAAGGAGCGAGGGGGACCGATCTACAGAGCCAGAGGGGGGACCGACCGACCCAGAGGGGGACTGACTCATCACACTGGAGGTGAGCTGATACATTGTATCCTCATCATCATCTCCATACATTGTATCCCCATCATCATCTGTATATATTATATCCACATCATCATCTCCATACATTGTATCCTCGTCCCTGATCTCCTCCATACATTGTATCCTCATCCCTGATCCCCTCCATACATTGTATCCTCATCCCTGATCCCCTCCATACATTGTATCCTCATCCCTGATCCCCTCCATACATTGTATCCTCATCCCTGATCCCCTCCATACATTGTATCCTCATCCCTGATCTCCTCCATACATTGTATCCTCATCCCTGACCCCCTCCATACATTGTATCCTCATCCCTGATCCCCTCTATACATTGTATCCTCATCCCTGATCCCCTCTATACATTGTTTCCTCATCCCTGATCCCCTCCATACGTTGTATCCTCATCCCTGATCCCCTCCATACGTTGTATCCTCATCCCTGATCCCCTCCATACGTTGTATCCTCATCCCTGATCCCCTCCATACGTTGTATCCTCATCCCTGATCCCCTCCATACGTTGTATCCTCATCCCTGATCCCCTCCATACGTTGTATCCTCATCCCTGATCCCCTCCATACGTTGTATCCTCATCCCTGATCCCCACTATACGTTGTATCCTCGTCCCTGATCTCCTCCATACATTGTATCCTCATCCCTGATCTCCTCTATACGTTGTATCCTCATCCCTGATCCCCTCCATACGTTGTATCCTCATCCCTGATCCCCTCCATACGTTGTATCCTCATCCCTGATCCCCTCCATACGTTGTATCCTCGTCCCTGATCCCCTCCATACATTGTATCCTCATCCCTGACCCCCTCCATACATTTTATCCTCATCCCTGACCCCCTCTATACATTGTTTTCTCGTCCCTGATCTCCTCCATACATTGTTTCCTCATCCCTGATCCCCTCCATACATTGTTTCCTCGTCCCTGATCTCCTCCATACAATGTATCCTCATCCCTGATCTCCTCTGTACATTGTATCCTCATCCCTGATCTCCTCTATACATTGTATCCTCATCCCTGATCTCCTCCATACATTGTATCCTCATCCCTGATCCCCTCCATACATTGTATCCTCATCCCTGATCCCCTCCATGCATTGTATCCTCATCCCTGATCCCCTCCATGCATTGTATCCTCATCCCTGATCCCCTCCATGCATTGTATCCTCTTCCCTGATCCCCTCCATACAATGTATCCTCTTCCCTGATCTCCTCTATACATTGTATCCTCATCCCTGATCTCCTCCATACATTGTATCCTCATCCCTGATCTCCTCTATACATTGTATCCTCATCCCTGATCTCCTCCATACATTGTATCCTCATCCCTGATCTCCTCTATACATTGTATCCTCATCCCTGATCTCCTCTATACATTGTATCCTCATCCCTGATCTCCTCTATACATTGTATCCTCATCCCTGATCTCTGAGTTGTTACATTGTATCATTCCCCGGGTTTCCTGATGAATATTTAATCAATTCCAGCCTCATCTCCAGGACTCCTGATCTCCTCTGACTTGTTACATTGTATATCAGCCTCATCTCCTGATCTCCTCTGAGTTGTATCCTCATCCCAGGGATCTCCTCTGAGTGTTACATTGTATGGATATGTGATTTTCTACATTGTACCCTACGGGGGGGGGGGGGGGGGGGGGACTGGTGGCATTGTATCATCCCCAGGATTCTCGAATTTTAGTATTCCAGCCTCCAATCTGTGCCGACTTGTTACATTGTATTGCTGTGTGAGTGGTGCCATTGTATCCTCATCCCCGGGATTCCTGATCTCTGCTGACTTGTTACATTGCATTCCAGCCTCATCCCCAGGATCCCCAATCTCCTCTGAGTTGTTACATTGTATCGATGAGTGGTGTGACTGGTTACATTGTATATCAGCCTTCTCCCTGGAATCTCCGACCTTGTTACATTGTACACTCTGAACTCCACTGAGCTGCTGCAGCGTCCTGGAGCTGAACCCCCGGAACTCCTGAACTCCCCAAACACATCTGCATGGTTGCATTGTCCTCATCCTCCAGACTCCTTAGTACATCTGTATCAGATTGGCCGATCTCCCATCAGAGGATCTGTACCGACAACCCGAACTCCTGCTGAGTGAAGCCTCATCCTCTGGACTCCTTAGTACATCTATATCAGATTGGCCGATCTCCCATCAGAGGATCTGTACCGACAACCCGGACTCCTGCTGAGTGAAGCCTCATCCTCTGGACTCCTTAGCACATCTGGTTGGTCGCATTTTGTCAGATTGGCCGATCATAGGATCTCTTCCATCACCCCCTTGGGATCCCCGGACTCAGCTGATTGGTTCCATTGTATCAGCCTGGAGGTGCTCTGCCTTGTAGTTCCCCCGACACCGTGGTTGTAGTCCTCCGGTTGGTTGGTGTAGTCTCTCGGTGGTGCCCGGCTGCCTTGGCACTGAAGATCCCTCCCCTCCCTCCCCCGGATCATGTACCAGGACTACCCAGGGAGTTTCGACAGCTCGTCCCGCGGTAGCAGCAGCTCTCCGGCTGGCCCCCCAGAGGGATTCCCAGGGACCCCCCTAACTACCTCTGTGCAGCAGGTGAGGAGGGGTTGGGGTCTTTACTGTGTGGGGTATGATTGGTGTGTACTGGGGGGAGGGGTGTATTATAAGCAGGGGCGGACTGACAACTCATGGGGCCCCCGGGCAATAGGGGATCATGGGGCCCCTGTGTCCTTGCCCAAACTCAAAAAAGCCTATGAAAAAGGTACCAGGGTCATCTCATGGGGCCCCCTACTGACCCCGGGCACCCCTCAATATAGGATAGATCAGCCTCTTGTGGTAGAGCACCCCATAATATAGGACTAGTCTTCTTATGGTAGGTCACCCCTCAATGTATGATATACCAGTCCTCTTGTGGTAGGTCACCCCTCAATGTATGATATACCAGTCCTCTTGTGGTAGGTCACCCCTCAATGTATGATATACCAGTCCTCTTGTGGTAGGTCACCCCTCAATGTATGATATACCAGTCCTCTTGTGGTAGGTCACCTCTCAATGTATGATATACCAGTCCTCTTGTGGTAGGTCACCCCTCAATGTATGATATACCAGTCCTCTTGCGGTAGGTCACCTCTCAATGTATGATATACCAGTCCTCTTGCGGTAGGTCACCCCTCAATGTATGATATACCAGTCCTCTTGCGGTAGGTCACCCCTCAATGTATGATATACCAGTCCTCTTGCGGTAGGTCACCCCTCAATGTATGATATACCAGTCCTCTTGTGGTAGCACAACCCTAAATGTAGGATAGACCAGACTTCTAATTGTGGGACACTGCTCCGTATAGGATATACCAGTCCTTTTTGTGGTAGGTTACCCCTCAATATGGGATAGACCACACCTCTAATTGTGGGGACCCCTCAGTATAGGATAGACCAGACCACTTGTGGTAGGGAACGCTTCAACATAGAATAGAACACACCTTTTGTGGTAGGGCAACCCTCAATATAGGATAGATCAGACCTCTAATTGTGGGGCTCCCCTCAATATAGGATAGACCAGTCTTCTTGCGATAGGACCTCTCTCGGTATATGACAGACCAGTCTTCTTGTGAGAGGACCTCTCTCGGTATATGACAGACCAGTCTTCTTGTGAGAGGACCTCTCTCGGTATATGACAGACCAGTCTTCTTGTGAGAGGACCTCTCTCGGTATATGACAGACCAGTCTTCTTGTGAGAGGACCTCTCTCGGTATATGACAGACCAGTCTTCTTGTGAGAGGACCTCTCTCGGTATATGACAGACCAGTCTTCTTGTGATAGGACCTCTCTCGGTATATGACAGACCAGTCTTCTTGTGACAGGACCTCTCTCGGTATATGACAGACCAGTCTTCTTGTGACAGGACCTCTCTCGGTATATGACAGACCAGTCTTCTTGTGATAGGACCTCTCTCGGTATATGACAGACCAGTCTTCTTGTGATAGGACCTCTCTCGGTATATGACAGACCAGTCTTCTTGCGATAGGACCTCTCTCGGTATATGACAGACCAGTCTTCTGTGATAGGACCTCTCTCGGTATATGACAGACCAGTCCTCTTGCGATAGGACCTCTCTCGGTATATGACAGACCAGTCTTCTTGTGATAGGACCTCTCTCGGTATATGACAGACCAGTCTTCTTGTGATAGGACCTCTCTCGGTATACGACAGACCAGTCTTCTTGTGATAGGACCTCTCTCGGTATACGACAGACCAGTCTTCTTGTGATAGGACCTCTCTCGGTATACGACAGACCAGTCTTCTTGTGATAGGACCTCTCTCGGTATACGACAGACCAGTCTTCTTGTGATAGGACCTCTCTCGGTATATGACAGACCAGTCTTCTTGTGATAGGACCTCTCTCGGTATACGACAGACCAGTCTTCTTGTGATAGGACCTCTCTCGGTATACGACAGACCAGTCTTCTTGTGATAGGACCTCTCTCGGTATACGACAGACCAGTCTTCTTGTGATAGGACCTCTCTCGGTATACGACAGACCAGTCTTCTTGTGATAGGACCTCTCTCGGTATATGACAGACAAGTCTACTTGTGATAGGACCTCTCTCGGTATATGACAGACCAGTCTTCTTGTGATAGGACCTCTCTCGGTATGGGATAGCAGGGCACCCCTCAGAATAGGATAGACCAGACCTCAGTAGAGTGGACCTGGCTTTATGTGGTTTGCAGACCTTTGGTGTAGTGGGATTCATCTGCAGACCCCTCAGTGTAGAGCAGCCATTCTCAGCCAAAGTTCCTCCAGAGGTTTCTAGCGGTTACTTGAACTGGGGCAGACAGACCTCCCATTCGAAGTACCCCCCCCCCCCCCCCCCATAGTTCTGGGATCAGTGTCACTTGGCAGAGCCAGCTGCATGAACCCAATTATCTGTTGAGCTGCCTGTAAGGGGGTCATAATTTGTATTGATCCGCAGATTATGGGGGTATTCTTCGTTGCAACCTCCAATGTAAGGGGGTATTTTTTTCCGACTGACCACCCATTAATTGTTTTTTGCTAATGTTTCATGGGACCTGAAAATGATTTCAAGGTTTCCTCTGTGGTGGGAAGGTTGAGTCAGGCTGACGTAGACTGTCCCAGCCATGCCCTGGTCAGGCTGCAGTTTATACTAGACTAGTCCTTTAGCATGAAGAGAAGTTCTGTATATAGGACACAGATTGTAGCCTCTCCTGACTGTTGCAAGCCGGACCCCCTGATGTTTGTTATAACTCCAGCCCTCTGTCCGGGTGGTATTAATATAGACATGACCTGTCCTCTTCATGCCTGTGCATGGCTGTGCACCCTCTCTGTCCTACACATGACCTGTCCTCTTCATGGCTGTGCACCCTCTCTGTCCTACACATGACCTGTCCTCTTCATGGCTGTGCACCCTCTCTGTCCTACACATGACCTGTCCTCTTCATGCCTGTGCATGGCTGTGCACCCTCTCTGTCCTACACATGACCTGTCCTCTTCATGCCTGTGCATGGCTGTGCACCCTCTCTGTCCTACACATGACCTGTCCTTTTCATGGCTGTGTGCCCTCTCTGTCCTACACATGACCTGTCCTTTTCATGGCTGTGCGCCCTCTCTGTCCTACACATGACCTGTCCTTTTCATGGCTGTGCGCCCTCTCTGTCCTACACATGACCTGTCCTTTTCATGGCTGTGCACCCTCTCTGTCCTACACATGACCGGTCCTCTTCTTGGCTGTGCACCCTCTCTGTCCTACACATGACCTGTCCTTTTAATGGCTGTGCACCCTCTCTGTCCTATTCATGACCTGTCCTCTTCATGGCTGTGCACCCTCTCTGTCCTACACGTGACCTGTCCTCTTCACGGCAGTGCACCCTCTCTGTCCTACACGTGACCTGTCCTCTTCACGGCAGTGCACCCTCTCTGTCCTACATATGACCGGTCCTCTTCATGGCAGTGCACCCTCTCTGTCCTACACATGACCTGTCCTCTTCACGGCAGTGCACCCTCTCTGTCCTACACATGACCGGTCCTCTTCATGGCAGTGCACCCTCTCTGTCCTACATATGACCAGGCCCAATTGTACTTGGCCCCTTGTTTTCACCACATAAAAAGAACTTTGAATGAAGGAGGGTTCTGCGTTTATGTTTAGAGCTGAGACATGTCCTGACCTGTATCTGGATAGTGTTCACCTAGTTTTGAAGTGGTCAGATGTGTACGGCATGGTGACCCGCCCAATGTATGGGATGGTGACACCCCCCACAGCACGGCTTTTTTTCAGTGGGAACACAGTTCTGGCACCTCCAGCACTGAATGTATCTAATAGCAAAGGGCACTGGGGTGTGCAGCAGAGTCTGCTGATGCTGGCTGATGGGGGATCTGTTGTCGCGGGAGTGATCTATTTTTGTTGGTAGGTGGGGGCTATTGCTGCTGGGGAGGTCTGTTTTTGTTGGTGGGGGATCTGTTGTTGCTGGGGGGGGGGTATCAATTGTTGCTGTGATGGATCTACTGTTGAGGATGGGGTCTAGTGATTCTGGCTGCAGGGAAATCTGTTGTTACTGCCACAGGCCTATTGTTGCTGAGGGGGGTCTGTCGTTGCTGAGGGGGGTCTGTCGTTGCTGAGGGGGGTCTGTTGTCGTTAGCAGGGGATCTATTTTAATGCTTTTCTCCTTATTATCAAATTCCATACAATATATCACCACAGGTTGATACTTGGCTCTGTATTCTCTAAAAGGGGGTGGTGCTGGAAGGTGGGTAGGGGGTGGAACCAAGGAATGGTGCTCAGAGGAGGGTAGGGGGTGGAGAAAAGGGGTGACTTGGAAAGGGGGAGTTCCTGCACCTATTCTCTAAGAAGAAAAGCCCTGCCCCCCCATTCATACGAAGCAAGAGACTGGCAGTAATTTCTTAGAGGACCACCCTGCACTCTACGTTTAGAGGACCGCCATGCATGCTACCCACACAGGACCAGCATGCATGCTACCCACACAGGACCGCCATGCATGCTACCCACACAGGACCGCCATGCATGCTACCCACACAGGACCGCCATGCATGCTACCCACACAGGACCGCCATGCAT